>NC_080425.1:80089777-80254777 GCF_029873635.1 Malania oleifera
AGATAAGATAACAACCGAAGGGTTAGGTAGCGAAACTAATAATAGTGAGTATTGCTTATCACATCTGCGTGCTTCTTGTATATATCATACGAGTACCAAACAACAACATCATAGTAAATTTGAAGCCGAAGTGTATAGTAGGCGTAACGGAGAATAGGCGAACTAATATGGAAAAACCTATCACATGGTGAGCAAGCACTGCTTCCCGTCCGCAATGTTTTTTAAGTTGCAAGAAACCACGAAGCTCTGTTGTTTAGCCAGACTGCGCTCAAATTCTACCAGACGAAATAAGCCGAAAAAGGCCGAAACGGGGGACGAGCTGACAGGGCCAGACAAGGGCGATGGTAGATAAGGTAGGATCTGTCGAGGTACGAGGAGTCTAGTAACAATTGACAAGAGACCGTGCAGGTGACGATTTGACTGGAGTATTATCGGGTAAGAGGTAGGTGCTGTTACAAAGAAAATAGCGGTGAGCTGCAAATTGTGGATAGTCTTTCGATAAACTTCCAGAAAGAACTGAATCTGCTGATAAGGCTACAAGTTCGACGAACGATATGTCCAGTCGTAATATCAATCTGGTCGGGACGGAGATTCCGCACAGTAACTCACAGAAATATGTCAACGACTACAAAGGATCCAAGGGATATCGCAATGGGTCATGCAAGTACTGGTTTTCTAAAATTTTTAGTGGAGATGTTACAGTGCCTTGGGCGGTCATCACCATGGCTCTAACAGTTAAAAAGAAGGTACATCAGTGAGGGGCTCGAGTCTGGCGCCTTCTATCAATCATGGTTCGCACCAGACTACAAAAGGCTCGTGCAAACATCGATTTCTTTCATACGATGTTGTCCATTGCCCAAGAAAAGAAAAAGAGGCTGCGCTAGGTTACAGCTGCTGGGAGCTGGGAATGAGCGAAACAAGAGACGGACAAGGGATGGGCGAGAGTGGGGCAGCTTGAAAAATCTCGGAGGTGGAGTACGCCGGGGTTGTTGAGCAATTACTGAAGAGGTGGAATGCAGGCAATCTTCGGGAGGATATAGGAACGACCGACCATTCCCGCCGGGCCTGGGGAAATGGCCACGGGGGACCGGCAACCCTTGGTGAGGTGGGGTGGGTGAGAGACAGCAATCTGAGTATGGTGGAAGGGGTGAGGGGTCCGAAAGGAAGGCGAGCGCAAGTCGGAGGAAATGGCTGAGAAGTGCGCCATGACCCAATAGGGCGAAAGGATTGGGCGGGACGACTGCAAGGAGGAAAGGCAAGAGCAACTAAAGAAGGGGGTCACAGGGACGCATGCGGGGAGGGGCCAACAAAAGAGTCAGCCAGCGGTGGGGTGAACTTCGCAAGGAGACAGAGAAGAAGTGGCTCAGACTGTACAATGGGGGGAGACAAGGGGGCAACAATAGAAAAAGGTGTGTCATCGGCAGGGTTGCCTCCGAAGAGACTTGACAAAGAAAAGGAAGCCACCGACGGGGCACAGGCGCCAGGACAACGCCTGAGCTTGCCGGCACAGAGTACGGAGGGATCCAAAGTGTGCGGGACTGATGAGGGAATTCAATTGACATTGCTATCACGGGCAAAGGCGACGGCATCGCCAAGAGCGCAGCAAACAGCGGCGCCGCCCCCGTCGCCGGCTGGTAACAGGGGTACGGCATCTCAGGTTCGGTAACCGGGCAAAGGGGGGGTGAGTGGAGTTGTCGGCATACTCGTCAAAGGGACAGGCAGGAGGCGAGAGACAGGGGCAAACAATCACCTGAGATGGGGCACCGGCAGTAGTCTGCGCCACCTACACCCAGCAACACGGCCAGAAAGGGGCCAAAGGGAAACGCGGTGCCAGCGGTCACAAGGGGCAGGAGGGGCAGGCAAAGATACGGGCGGCACAGGAAGGGGGGGGGGTGTGAGGCCCAGGGTCTGCGGCAAGCGGGGTGCGGGGTCAACGACAAACCAATCTAACAGGGGGGGGGCGGCGGTAAACCCATGGGCCGGGCGACATGGACCAATGAAGAAGAAGAAGGCTGGGGACCAGGGACTTAGCGGGCCGGCGATAACGCAGATTGAGAACCATGGACGGTACCAGGGACGCAAGTTCCTGCAAAGCGGGCTACGCACAATCAAGCGAAGTGCACAGGCTGCATCGGGGGCGGCAACCAGGACCCAAAATCAAGGAGTACCGACACGAAAACTGGGTCATGGGGGCCAACTCAAGGGGGTACCGGAATCGTAAACCGCGGGAGGCATCGAGACGTGGAATACACACAAGGGTGGGATGGATGGGCAGTGAGCAAAACAAAGAAACTCTCATTGCCGGTAGCTGAGGCGAGGGGGCAAAGAACAGATGGAAACAGAGTGGAGGGGATCCAGGGTGAGAGATGGGGGACCATGCAAGGGGGGGGCCGATGCGGGTGTGCAGGTGCCGCGACGAGAGGTTAGGGAGCATACTCGTAGGGCTTGACGGTGGGTATCCAGCGCAAGGAAAGCGGAACGTGTCGGAAGGCGTGCTGCGATGCTAAGCGGGAAAAGGTTTGGCACAAGGGGAGGAACCCCATCAAGGGGCCGGGGAAGAGAGGGAGATCAGAGAAATGACCCGAAGGGCTTGGAGCTGTGAACGCAAGTCTCTAAGACCATGGCAACTATACATCAAAGATTTTGTGTACAAACTCCATCAACAAAATGTGTCGTAAAGAAAAACACCAACATGTGGTTGCAACAACGGCCAGGGGCCCCTTATTGGTTGCAAGCAAATCCTGCCTGGACCTTTCGGGAGTGACTGTGTCTGTAACTGGCAGCTCACATTATAACAAATGCAACTCAAAGTGGAGCACACTTCCACCCATAAACAGAAATCAGAGTTGGTGCGCTTTGGGGTTGGCAGCAACACGGATACAACCCATAACATAATTTGAGAAAAAGAGGTACCCCACGGTGGAGTCGGGGGGGAGGCCTGCGAACATAAAGGGGACAAATTAAGGGCCCTGAATACGAATAAGGGCAGCGGGAAGAAATGGAGTGTGGCGAAAACGACGAGTGGGGCGGGAAGGGGATTGTCACCTACTCCGGAATCACCGCGTTGAGAGTCCTCCCGCAGGCGTCGACAGCGAGGGGGGTGATGCGGCGAAGAACACGCCCGCCAGCCGCGGACAGTGCAACCAACAACCACCGAACAGCGGGAACCAGGGTGCCCCAGCCCAGAGAGGAGTGCCCCACAACTCACTCAGAAAAGCGGCAGGAAGGACACGACGACCAAGCGAGGGAGTGGCAGAGTGTTGACGGGGGGGAACAGCGGCCAAGGGGGCAGGCATCACGGGCAACGTCGGCAAGCGTAGATCGCGAATGGGTTCTAAGAAGTAGGATGAGAGCCCAGCGCGGGAGGCTTGAGGAAAAACAAGGAGCGCCGGCTGCAGAAAGCGGGGCGAGGCGCCAGGGTCAGCGGCAAGAAACCCACAACGGACAAAGTGACACTCAAAGACCGAAGGGGCCAAGCGGCATGCAAAATGAAGTACAGGGCGGGGAGGATAAAACGGGGGGAACGGGGAACTCTGTCCTCAACTGACAGAGACGATGGGGGGAAGGGGGGAGGGCCAAGGAAGGCAAGAAGCTGGGGGAAACGAGGAAAGGGACAAGCTCGAGGAGAGCGAAGGGGGGACACGCAACAAGTAGCCTAGTGTTGGGAAAACATTCGGCCAAGACAGGGCAGACAAGGAGGGTGGCACAACGTACAGGCCCGAGACGCGGATACAGGAAACAGACCAAAAGGGATACGAAGGGCGGGCAAGAGCCGATGGAAAATGGAGCAGAGCCAGCCCGCACCTGGGCAAATAAACAGGCTGGCCAAGACAGGGCAGACCAGGAGGGGCCAACAACGTACAGGGCAGGAGACGCGGATACAGAACAGACCAAAAGCGGATACGAATGTTCGGCAGAGCCCGGGGGACAATGGAGACAGATCCTCCAGCGCAAGCACGCACCGGGGCAAAGATAACATTAGTCCACCAAGACAGTTCAGACCAGGAGTGTCACAACTGACAGTCACTGACTCGTATACAGGGAAACAAGACAAAAGAGTAGACGAAGTGCGGCAGGGGAGGCCGGTGTAAAAAAATGGAGCATAGCCCTCCACCACCTGTCAAATATAGGCGCAGTGTGCTTGGCCTGATACAAGGCATCCAGTATGTTCCACAACATGACGGTACGAGAAGCTATACATTAAACCGAGCAAATGATACACTCAAGTAGACCTGCGGTCACTTTACCTGAGTGGGCGGCTCTATAGGCAGAGTAAGGAAAGTACAGATGTACAAATGATACGCCACACAAGGACATTATGGACAAATACAGGCCTGTACAAAGGAAGGCCGTAGTAGGAAGAAGAGAAATACGTAGGGTACAAATGAAGGCCGGAAACATACATCTGAGGTACAAATCAAATGATGAACTAATTCACACTACATAGATCCGGCGACGCGTACCGCATGGAGGTCGTCTCCGGGGGTCGGGGGCTGCCGGCGGGGGCGGCCCTCACCGGGCGGTCCGACCTCCGCGTCTGTTGTCCGATCACAGTCGAGCGCTACATGTCTTCGGTCCGCCCACCGTACTGGAGAAGCCCTCTCTAGGTGAAGCGACAGAGCTATGTCGTATGTAGTCTCGGGACGACTCCCCGACCCGGCACCTGGGCGTCCACCTCCTCCGGCCTCGAGAGGGTCGTCCGTAAGTACGACACGTCGGCGTCGCGGCAGACGTCAGCTCGATTATCCGGGGCGCCGGTCTATACTGATGGTCCCGGCAATATCAGTACGGATGGCCGAAACACATACTCCTCATGTCCATGGGTGTGCGAAGGTCGGACTCGATGGACGGCTGGAGGTAGTCTGCTCTACCCCCTCTACTGGAGCTTCTCGAGACCACCGTCCGTGGAGCCCGACGTCCGGCTCGGGGTCGGGATCCTTCGCCCGTCCCTCGGAGACAAGCTCCAAACCAACTCCACCTAAATCGCTCACACAGGGGTCGGGAGGAGAGCGGACTCCACCCTGGTGTAGTTAACGTCAGCTTGCATCATAATAACTAAAATAGTGTGAAAAATGGACTACTAATCAACACGTAAACAAATGAGGTACAACGTTTGAGTAAAAACCGTACGAGGCTCAGGGAGACCGCCGAGTCCGATCTACGCAGCGACGTGTGATCGACCTGTACCACGCTAATGGATCCTCCGGGATGCTCGTGCCCTCCGGCCGGACTCCCGCCACTTAGTCGCGCCTATTACCCACATACTCACGTACATGGCATCTCCGCGGCCCAATCTGTGTTCCCTCCCACCCCCCCCCCGACGCGCCATCAATCTCGTGCAAGTCCTCCCCACGTACATCCACCCCTGAGTACAGAAGCGACCGGGAATGCCCTGTCGAAAAGCCAAACTGGCGCAATCAACTCTGTCTGGGAGATGCCACTCCTCGACAAGATGAACAACATTGAGTTGGCAACTCGGCAACCCAGAGTCTGATCCAACGGCATAACGCAGGGGTGGCGACAAACAAGTGTTCATCTGTGAATGTGCCATACGAACTGCGCGTAGACATATAGTAAATGTCAGAGCTGGGACGGGAATATATGCAAAGGTTGAAATAGCCGTAAATACACAGAACGGAGACTACCTCGTGCTCCCGGTGCATGTCCAGCTCGAATCTGTACCAGGGCAGCGTGTGTTGCGCAACATTAGGCGCCAACAACTGATCCCTCCACCTGTACACAATAGAACGTAAGTTAGCAAGGTGTAACCACTACTACGTACGACAACTGAAGCAAATTATTTTTAGTTGAGTTACTAACCTCCACGCGAGTGGAGCTGGGTCAATCGATTGTCCGTCCTTATCCCTCTGAATAAGATGTCGGACACCGCGGCGCGTAGGAGCTAACGGCGTGAATCTCTCCCACGCCCAAACCTGCAATAAGCGGAGTGCTCCTCCGATCTGTGAGTGCGACACGTTAGCGGCGCGGCACATCTCCCGGTACAGCCAAGCTAACGTCGCAGCACCCCAACTATAATGGCGTATCTCTGCTCGCGGAGCGAGCAGTGGTAGGAACATCAAGTGTGCATAACTCCCCGATAGGTCGCAGAACAGCGTCCCACATATCAATCGCAGCATGTGGGCACGTGCGTGACACGCTATAGTCTGATCATCAGCATCAGCCGGAAGCTGGCGAAACATCTCCCCCTCTAGAAACCGCATGCGAATGCGGGCACCAACAAGCTCACTGTCTGGGGGCACCACTCCTAACAATCTCTCGCACATGCGGCGAAGTCCTCCCCCCTGGCCGACGCCTCCATCCTGTACTGGTCTAGCTGTACGACCAGTGACAGGCAACCCATCAATCGGTAGCCCGAACAACACTGCGACATCCTGTAATGTGATAGTCGCCTCCCCGTGCGGCAAGTGGAAAGTGTGTGTCTCTGGCCTCCATCGCTCGACCAACGCGGTCACAAGATGCCAATCCAACTGGATATGGCCAATCTTGATATATCCCATAGAAACCCGCCTCACGTATCCAATCATAATGCGAGGGTCTGCACCTATCCTATCCTGTACGCTCTGACTTCCCCCTCGGCAATATAAGACGTCAGCATGCGAATCGGTCCACGCACGACTGGACCGGTGCCGATCGCCCATAGACAGTACAGTAGTATCGGATGGCCCTGGATCGATCCTGTAAACAAGCCAGAAGATTGAAAGCATGAACATAGAAAGCATAAGAATTGAGTATCTGTCCCCGGTGCTTTGTATGGTGGAAACGAACAAAAATCGCAACGATTATCCTATGGTGTACAAATTAAAATGTATGACCAAGTTTCATCTGAACATACACTATTCTCGATTTATGGTCACAGTGACTTAATTGCTCAGAGACAAATTGAGTATGGAGCGTTCGCGTGTTCACCGAGAAATTAAAGTGGTATGAGGATTTCACATTTGGAAACAAACTTTTCATAACGAATTAGCAGGTGAAAACTTGTCGTGACGCGAGTAGTAAGAGTACGCAAATCCCGGATGACCTATAAGTTATAGGTCAGTGCGAAGGTCCAGCTGCATCCCCAGGTTGGGTCCTTCTCGGACATCTTGTGCGGTTATGTCCTTCTTGACGGCATATGCTACATGTGATATGTTTCCGACCTTCCTGAGCATCTATCTCGTTATGTATACGTAAGCTCCTAGGCCGACCTTTATGTCTAGCATATGCAGGATTTGCCTGCAAGTTTGGCAACGTGCAAGTTGGCCAATATGCCTCATGCATGATTGGATAAAATTCTGCAGCATATGTTGCATAGTGCTCGGCAGTACTCCAATATGGGTCAACAAACTGGCTCACATTTAGTCGTGTCTCGGCACAAGCTGCAAGAAGGTGCGAGTAGGGATAGTGTAAAGATTGCCACTTCCCGCAGGAGCATTCGCGCCTCTGGATGCTCAAAGTTTGGACATTGTTTCCTTTATGGGGTCCCCGCTGCGCGGTCGTGATGCTAAAAGTACCCCTAGATCGGTTGAACGTCGTGACTCGTTGTCCGGTCGCCTTCAACTTCCTTCTTTCCATCGCTAGCAATATATGTGGAGTTAACGAATTTCCTTCAGATATTGCATTACGAGCAGACTCCCGTCGGCTATTAAAGTAATGTGCAACCCGATAAAATGTTAGTTGCACGAGAGCCGTAATGGGAAGGCTACGTGCGCCTTTTAGGACGGCGTTGAAACATTCGACTAGGTTGGTCGTCATGTTTCTATACCTCTTTCCACCGTCGTGGCACTGAGTCCACATATGAGGAGGGATCTGATCGAAGAACGACTTGGCTGGCTCTCCACCCTCGTCGAATATCCTCTCCATCCAGGTGTCAAATTTTCTCACTTGATGCTCCCTTCCGGCTCGCTCAGCCATTCGCTTCATATTGACACTCCGCACTTTCGTATTGAAGTTGCTTACGACATGTCGAAGGCAAAATCGGTGGTGCGCACGTGGTGGTTGCCAATCAGGATTGTGCTGCACCGCAGCGATAATCCCTGGATGTCGATCTGATATGAGGCAAATGTCGTCCCTGTCGGTAATCAAACGCAAAGAACACAGAAACCAATTCCATGTGTCGAGGCTTTCCTCTTGCACAATAGCGAATGCAAGGGGAAATATTTGCCTATTTGCATCGGGGCACGTTGCAATAAGGAGTTTGCCCTTGTACTTACCGTACAAGTGTGTCCCGTCGACACATATACCGGGAGGGCAGTGACGAAAACCCTGAATAGATGCTGCAAATGACCAAAATACAGATATGAAGGTAGCGCTGTTAGTGCTACCTGGAAGCGGAGTTGACCTCCACCTGACTGTAGTCCCAGGATTGTACGCGCGCATCGCTTCCATCCACTTCGGTAACGTTTCATACGATTTATCCCAATCACCGAAGACTTGGGCTATTGCCTTCTGTTTGCCCAACCAAACCTTCTTATAAGATATTGAATACCCGAATCGACGATCAATGAACTCCTTCAATGTAGCGATCGACGTCGACGCATCTCCCCTGATCATACTCACTATCTCCCCAGCAATGAGGGCCGACGTGATTTGGTTATGGTCCTGCGATATAAGCTCATTCAGACACGTATGCGGACCACTATATTGAGTGATTTCAAAAAAACGGTGTATCATCCGATACATGGCACGCAATCTCCACGCGCAAGCGTGGTCCTTACACCTAGCAACCCACAACTCAGGAGTAGATCGCACCACATGGAAGTCATGGTGCGTGCGAGCGTGATATATTCGCACTGCGACGATCAGTTGATCCTTCGAACCGAAGAGCATCCCCTTACTCAACTCAGAGGATTCTTCCCAACGAGTGACGTGTATGGGAAGCTCATCGACCGCAGTTAAATCTGCAGCACCTAGGTCAATTTGACCGTACATCGGAAGCTCGCCGATGAATTGCGCGTCAAACGTTGCGTCGCCCGTGTCATGATGAGGTAAGTTCACATCATTGGGAACATCATTTAACCCTTCACCCATTTCCTGCTCGTGCATATGTTCGTCTTCAATATGAACATCATTTGTAATGTTCATGCCCTCGTCCAATGCGTCGTTCGCAATGGCAAACAACGATGCTGGTACCGCACTCGGCACGTGTTCGCAACCTGCCGGCGAAAACGTGTGAGGAATAGGTGCTTCGTAATCCGACGGCTGGAATGACGATCCCGGATATTCATTAAAATCGACCGTGGACATAGCACGAACCTCCCCACCAACATCGACTTGATGTGTTTGTTCGGTGTCTTCACCGACTTCACCCAATTGCTCCGCCGGCTCATCTGGTTGCCCAACTGCAATTACACACACTTGAGGAATAGTCTCGACATACAAGTGCATCGTCAAATATGTCTCACCGACACAGTGTGCGTCCAATACAATACGCAACCCATAATCATCTGATATCGGAACAGCCTCGTAGAACGCTGTATTATTTAACTCGCGCGCAGGGTATCTTGCGGTCACCCGCAATGCATATTGATCTGGATCGATATGCAAATATTTATATATCTTCGTATATAATTTACTTAATTTACACCTACGACCAATTCGAATAAGTCGAACTGGCCAACTACTATACCTAACACCATCTAATACGGTTATGATGTTCCCCCCTATATATAAAAATACCGTGACTGGATTACTACTTGAGCTTCCTGCCATTTAGATCGGCGATCGAGAAATAAAACAAACCTACGCAACACAAAATTGTATGTATAAGTGATGTGTAAATGAAACGAAATAACTAATAACTATAAACCAAATAGATGTATACAAATTCTAATGAATGAATGAACTTAGAGTTTGGACCTAACTTTCCCCCTCTAGAAAATAAATAGATGAATTCAATGTCTATGAATAAATAACATGAATATGTTTGATTTTCCCCATATGACATATACTTCGGATTTTCAGAAAATTTGTGATTCAACTTAGAATCCAAAGAACTATTAAATGGTGCTCTTAAGAGTAATTTTTTCAAATTGGTACTTCGTACTCTGCAGTGCTTTAAAATGTGAACACTACATTTATATCGATATATTGGTGAAAAATACGCTCGAATCAGAGGAAAAAAAACTCATTACTCTCCTATAATAATGTGACCTTTTAGCTATCATCTCTACAGTGTTCCCAGTCAGCGTCATCGACGGTGACTAGTCGAGGCCGTAGCCTCCTCATACCATTGGATCTTTAATGGTGCTCTGTCGACTGTGGCCTCCTCAGGCACCCCCCACCCTAGGATCTTATACATATGGGGCTTTTTTCATGGAATTTTTTATTTTGGTCATGATCCCTAAGGAACCGCATTTTTTAGAACTGCTGCACCCACCAAATAACTCGGGTAATCCAACTAATTGTCTTATGCTACTTTAGGATTGTAATGATGGTAAGCTATTCAAGCACCTTTCTTGTTTGGCATTTTCTGTGCAGTGTAGCAGTTGCCTCTATTTATATATTGGTTGAAGTCATTGTTCTATTACATAGGATGGACTAATGACAGAGGATGAGTGAGATAACCTTTCATAGCTAGAGCTGTGATTATGTGAACATTGCCTCTGTGTATGTGATTTTGGGTGAGTTAGAATTGAGTAGATTGTTGGAAACCAAGTAGTAGGCTTGTGAGTATTGGTGAACAAAATACAAAAGAAATTTAGGCTATGAGCTTGGAGAACTAAGAAAACTCTTCACTCAAATAGAAGTTGTCAAACAATACGAAAACAAGATCATCTGAGTCTAATAGAGGGATAACTCATTGATGTCCATACAGCAAGTCACATTATAGTTGGATTCTTGAGTAGGCAGACAAAGAGGTAATAAATTTTCTTTCATTTTCATAGCCTACACACACACACCCCAAATACTAGTGTCAAAAACACGTTTTAAACATTCTTCTCAAGATGGGTTAAAATTGGAGTCTCATGTATGAGAGAGAGATTATTGGAATTATTGTGAAAGGTACTAAAAATCAATTATTAAGTATTTGGAAAGATTAATCCTATAAGTTAACTTTTGAAATTGAGAAGACGTAGCATCCAACAATATATATATATATATATATATATATATATATATATATATATATATGCATCATTGTGCTGTGCTAGCCCTAATTTTTTTTTTATTAGTTTCTTGAAGAACTAATTCATAAATCTAGAACTAAAATAAATTATTTAGTTAAAGATTAGAAAAGTGAAAAAGAAACATATTTATATAATATGTTTCTTTATGTAGTCATTTTTCATTTTTAATTTTCAATTTTTAACTATTTATGAAAAAAATTTAAATAGAATTCAAAGTTATATATCTAAAAAATTATAAAAGCAATAATATAATATTTTTCACAATTTTTCAAATGTCATGTAAAAAAAAGATTTTATTATCAAATAAATTTGGATAGTACAACAATTAATTAAACTAATTATAATAAACTGTATTTTTCTTTTTATAATATTTTTAATATATATTCCGCAAATATTTTATTTTTTAATTATATATTTAAAATATCAATTGATTTAAAAATAATACATAAATATTTTGTAATTACAAAATTTAGGTTATATTAATTTTCATAAATATTAACCAAACATATTGTCATATTTTAATTTTTCAAATAGCCTTAAATTAACTGGAAAAAATAAAAAAAATAAAGGGAAGAGAAAAGCCTAACGATGTGTTCAATGTTTAGAAAATAATTCTCAATTTTTAGATTCTTTTTTTATACATTATAAAAATATCACCTTTTTTTTTTTTGTTCTTCAGCATTAATATAACAGTCGGAATTTTTTTTTTTTAAATTTTCAACATAATTATTAATAACCCGAAAAATAAAGTATAAGATCCTAAGATCTTATACATATGACAATACAATTTATAATTATAATGTACACTCACATTCATTGAAAGCATCAATTAAAATCATATAATTTACATGTTATGTTCACAACTTTAGTGCATGTGCCAAATTATATTAAAAACAGTACAAGAAAATTTAAGAATTGAATAACAAAATTTCCCATTTTGAAAGTAAACCATATGATCTAATTATAATTGCACAATTATTCAAACGAGTAGAAGGAAATTTAACTAATTTTGTGAGTGGATGAAACTTCAAAAATTTCTAAGGCATGAAAAATAATGCATTTTGCAATGAAACAATAATCCAAAATAAATATATAAATATTGAATTACAATTTGAATGGAAAAAATAAAATATTATCAGCAACAAATTAAATTCAAATACCCAAACAAAAAAATATTATCAGCAAAAAATTAAATTTAAATACCAAAACAATGAAATACAAACCTTAAGAGCAGTGTTTGTCCACGATTCTTTTAACACAAATCACAAATTCTCTCTCGGATTATCAAAACTTTCGATGAAATAAAAATAACGTAAAACAAATACTGAAGATGAAAAACATAACTTACCCCATCTCCTTATATAACTTGTAATGTGATGAAGTCCCAACGGTCACCTGCTCGGCTGTCTTCCTTCAACGGTCACTGCTCGGCTCTGCAACAGTCTGTTCGCGCAAGAAAGGAGGAAGAAAGAACTGGCCAAGTTATTCCGAAGCAAATCTCGCTACTCCAAGTAGCGAGATTTGCCACGCGTCGACATCCGGCTGGAGGTAATTCAAAAGCGGTTGACAGAGCATTAATTATCAGATCAAAATCTCGCTACTTCGTGTAGCGAGATTTGCCACGCGTCAAATTCTGGTTCGCAGACAGTTACACGCGTCCAAACGTGGCTGCCGGAGTGTTGCTTGTCCCAATTAAATCTCGCTACTTGGAGTAGCGAGATTTGGTTAAAAATCGCTACTTGGACTAGCGAGATTACGTCAGAGTCATTCTGGGAAATACTTCCCCGAATGAGGTATTATTTAATATATTTTTTAAAAAAAAAGTTAAAACGGGAAAAAACTCTAGTCTCAATAGCCAGCTACCTAAACACAACACACATTACTTGCAACACCTTTAATGGCAACCTAAAAGAATATTTTTTGTATATCAAATGTCAAATTCACTTTAAATTGACCATCAAGTCAAAACAAATTAATAGATATAATTTTTTTTTTTACGAAATCACAATTTATATAAATATTTTGTAAAACATTTCAATAGATGATAATACTCTCAACTTTTTAAAACCATCTTATACATGTCTATAACATACCATCTTAACATTTGTTCTACTTTTATATATATATATATATGGCAAGAAGCAAGAAATAGATTTTATGCCTTAAGAACAATTTAGGGTTTTAAACAAGTGAGCTAGCTTGAGACCAAACTAGGGTTTTTAGTTATACAATAATATTTTCAATGGGAGTTGAGATTGAGGATAACTTTGTTAGCTTTTCTAAGTTTCATCTCGTTTTGATAATAATAAACTAAGGCATCTAATTGTACTATCAAATGTGTACACTTTTTTTTTTATTTTTTTATTTTTTATTAAGCATGTAATAACCCTAAAAAGGGATATAGAAGATTAGTGGAGTGATTATTAAAAAAAAAATACTAATAATAATAATAAATTAATTAATCGGACTTAAAAAAAGAAAAAAATAATTAATTTTTTTATTAATAAAATATATTATTATTAGTATCAATTAAATTTATTATTATTATTATTATTATTATTATCTTCTGCACCTGCGCAGGAGACAACCCCCCCTGAACTCTCTCTCTCTCGCTCTCTCTCCTCTCGTCCTCTCTCCCTCTCTTCTCGATTTTGTGACGGATTTTCGTTCGATCGAAAATCGAAAGATACCGCTGAACTCCATTCTCCGCTATCGTCATTTCTACTGGAGCGGATTAGTGGTAGGAGTGGCGTAAATGTATCTTTTGGGATAAGTCAATTTCTAATTTTTCTTTAATTTCTTACAAATTATAAG
Organism: Malania oleifera; assembly: GCF_029873635.1. Classification (NCBI taxonomy): domain Eukaryota; kingdom Viridiplantae; phylum Streptophyta; class Magnoliopsida; order Santalales; family Ximeniaceae; genus Malania; species Malania oleifera. The sequence continues at coordinate 80,103,721 of NC_080425.1, forward strand.
TCTAATCGACGAACGGGAACCACCACGAGAATTTAGGAATGATTCTTTACAAGTCTAACATGACGGAATTCTCGTGGGATCGTCGTGGGCAAAATCCCAAATTTGGGGTACGGGGGTTATTAAGGGGTTTATTTTTAATTAATTAGAATTCATTTAGAAATATTAAAATGTTGAGCATCTGGAGTTGAAGTAGGATTTCTAAAATTTAGGACTCGGGTGAGCGTCGCGGGTGTAATTTTGGGACCCGTAAGCAAAATTCAGAAAATGAAGTGGGTTGTTAAATGTTAGTTTAAATATTAATTTGAGGTATATGGAACCTCGGGAAGGTTAGATGGATATTATTTTGGAGAAATAGATTACTTAATTTAGGAAAAATGTAAATTTCAGGAATTGAATTTCGGGTGCTAAGGGCGTAGGATTTGAGGTTTTAGCGAGACTCTCAGTAAGTCAGGCAATGGGAATAAATTATAGAAGTATTTTTAGAATTACTATTTGAGTTAATATGTGAAAATGAGCATATGGTATTTTGTTTGAAAATTATTATGATATAAATATCAGATAAATTGTGTGGCATTTGAGTAATTAAAAATTGTGATATTTTGGAGTGTGAAATATAACGATGAGTAATTTTTAAGAAAATATTGAAATGAGAATTATTGATGTGATTAGTAAAAAATAATGAAATATGGTATTTATATGTGAGTATAAATGTTTTTCCTGAAAGATGAGATTTTGTGAATTTTTGATATTGGAAAATAATAAAAGATGGTATTTATTTGTGAGTGGAAATTATTTGCATGAGAAATGAGTTTGTACATATTATTGATATCAGTGTTTTGGGAAAAAGTGAAAAATACGTGAAATATGATATATGTTATTACGAGATGATGAAATATGTACAGAAAACGATGAGAATATTTATATTGAACTGAATTGTGATATATTGGAATATGATTGATGGAATGCAAATACCGCATAATGATTGCAGGTATGTGGTAGTAAACCTTGTTGGATAGTTATGATATTGAGCACGATACCGTTGCTAGTGGTGTTAGTGCAACCACACGGACTCTTGGAGCGTGTGGCGTGATAGTCGACTGAGCCATTTTGTAGGGTTGTTGGGCCTCCTGAGTTCGGATCAGGGTTATAGGTCGGCCAGTCGTACTACAGACGTGATATATGATATGATACTTTGATCTAACCGGGTCGGCCAACCGCGGTTAGATTCAGCCTTCAGGCCACACAACCTTGACCATGGGGGGGGAAGCATGGCATGGATAGAAAGATCCTCAGGGTGGCAATGAGTTACAGACGCGATGTTGATATTTGATACCAAGGGTACTCATGAGCCGGAAAGTAAAATGAAAATGGAAAGTGAAATAATGATAAAATTGGCTAAAATGAGAAATGAAAGAAAAAATGGAAATTGAGAAATAAAGAATATTAAATATGAGAAATGAATTGTGTGAGTTAATGACATAAATAATTAAGGTGAAGTGAAACTCTTCGCCTGAAGGCTTACTAATTAAGGTGAGTGCCCTGATAGGTATCAGATGTGGCCATATCTGGCTGCATAACGTGTTAGGGCAGAGGGAAGCTACCTGTATGGGCGGATAATCTTCCCTATTCTCAGGAACTTCACAGATAATTATGTGTTGGAAATCATTGAATTTGAGAAATGATTTTAAAGCTTATAAAAGCTTGTGTTGTATATCTATATGATTATGAGAATTTGTAAATCAGTGTATTTTCTCAGATGAAATGATGATTTGAAAAGTAAAGTGTATTATAATTGAACTCATATGGCCACACATTGTAAATAATTTATTCCTTCATACTGAGATATGTCTCACCCAAATTATCTAAATTTTTCAGGGAATAGGTATAGACCAGGTGATAGAACTCTGTGATCATAGGGAGTTGGGACTCTGACATACAGGGTTAGTATTTGGACTAGGGGATATGTAATTTCCCTAGAGTATGGTTGTTTTGAGTTTGTGATGATGATGTATATATGTGTATGTAGATACTTTGGGTATTGTATTCTGGATGATATAAATATACTGTCTTCCGCTGTTAGGTTTTATAAATAAAATGACTTTTTATCCGGTACCCAATGCGGGTTGGGTCGTACGAATGATAGTAGGATTGTTGACGTGGCCGATTTGTGAATGTTATGGATGACGTGTGATTATTTATTTATTATTGAGAAAAAAAATTGTACGAAAATCCGGGCATCACAGTTTGGTATCAGAGCCTAGGTTGTTAGGTTCTGTAGACTTTAGTAGACAAAAGAATACAATACGAGAGTATAGGAGTGGATTTTAAGGGAAATAAGAGATAGGTAGATTAAAATGGGAGTTAGTGATTGTTAGAGGATGAGGTGAGAATTTAGGATTCTATCTTGCAGCCTAGAGGTAGGAGTACCGGGGTTGTTTTTGTGTTTTTCCTAAGGTGACGATTTCAAGAAAACCATGGATACTATCATTGGGTCTTGTTTCTAAGTGGTAAGACCGAGTCTTAAATGGGGATTAAGGATGTGGAAAGAAAAGTAATTTATAAGTTATTGCAGTGTATGGGTTTTGTGATAGTGATTGTATGCTGAGATTAGCTGTTTCCTTTGCAAGATGGATCTAGGGAACAGTAACACAAGTGTGGGAGGTGATAGAGTAGGACCTTCCAGTATGGGTGGTGCAGACCCTGATGTAGTGTTGCATAGCGTCACTCAGCAGGTGATGGCTGAGATGGTCAGGAGCTCGGGGGAGCGGAGTTGCACGATCGATCAGTTCACACGTATGCGACCCCCGTCTTTCGCTGGAGGAGCAGACCCATTGGTAGCAGAGAACTAGGTTCAGGACATAGAGGACATACTGGCAGTCTTCTCATGTACAGACGAGCAGAGGGTGTTATTTGCTACATTTAAATTGATCGGGGAAGCAAAGCGCTGGTGGAGGTTAGCGAGACTACTTGATGAGCAAAGGTTGATCCTGTAGCGATGACATGGAGTCGCTTTAGGGAGATTTTCTTCGAGCGGTACTTTCCTGCTATGGTCAGGAGTGCGAAGGCGTCAGAGTTTCTGTATCTGACACATGGGTCTATGACGGTGCAGCAGTACGCAACGAGGTTTGTTGAGCTGTCCCGGTTCGCCCCATATATGGTGCCAGATGAGGAGAGGAAGGCGAGGAAGTTTGAGAAGGGCCTAAGGTAGAACTTGTATGAGCAGGCGGTAGGTTTTCGAGCTCAGACCTTCTCGGAGATAGTGGACAGGGCTGCGGTGATTGAGAGCAGCATACAGAGAGGCGCAGCAGCCTACGAATGATAGTAGGATTGTTGATGTGGCCGATTTGTGAATGTTATGGATGACGTGTGATTATTTATTTATTATTGAGAAAAAAAATTGTACGAAAATCGGCGTGTCACAAAGCACATAACCTATGCAAATTAGAAAGCCATAAAACATACAAAATAATGATATTTGGCTATCAACATGAAGCATATTAAGATCAAACTTGAAGACTGTGAAGATATTTACGGTGCTCATGAAGTCCAAGCTTGAAGAACTTAATGAATCTATTTTATGTATTTTGCAAATAGGACCTATGTAAGTACACTTTCATTAAGTATGTGAAGAAACTCATAGGTGACTTTAGTTGGATCCTAGGCACTCTATATTTCATGGAAAATCATTTTTAAGATGTGCGAAAATTGTTTAAAAGTGTTGAAAATCATTTTATAAATATGCAAAAATTATTTCAAATGTAAAAAATCATTTTTTGAATGAAAAAAAACTTATAAACGAGATTTTCAAAATCTCCTTCATGTTTCTACCGCCGCATTGATGAACAATTTTCTCGATCAATCACTTTTCGTCTTAAAAGAGTTCAATACGAAAGTTGTGAGATTTTCTTTGAACTTTCTTTTGATAACAAGATTGTCCTATTTGGAGTTTTATAGCAAAAGTTATACCCGAAATACGGAAGGGTGTTTGTGAGCAAAATATTCAGAATCCTAGCGACTAGATCTTGGCATCGGGTGACCGGAACTCTCAGGAAAAGTAGTGTAACAACCATAAAACAGCTAGTTTTCAAAACTTTTAATTATTTTAAAACTTCAAAGACCATAAAACAGCTAATAGACCATTTTTCCTATAAATACGAGGGTTCTAACTTATTTTAGCAAGAAAAAGAGAGATACTCATCCATCATAAAATTTCAAGTTTTTGATCTTTTGATGAAAATTTTTTTCAAGCACTTTGCAAATTTCTTTTTGTCCTTTCAAGTGCTCACATTCTAGATACTCCTTAAGCTTCATTCACTGTCTTTTAAGAGTGTATTAGTGTGATATTATTGTTGTACTTATTCGCTTGAGCAGCATTCTTTGTACAACATTTGTATCTTCACTATAGTTTCACGGTTCAGGTGTGAATCGTGCCAAGCAAGGGGATATTGTTTGAAGAGGTATCTCCACCTATAAGGAGGGATTGTAAAACTTGTTCATATAAGACTATATTTTTAAATTTCCAAGTGTGATAGAGGATGGTGCTCCAAGCTTGCTTACAGAGGATTTTAGGTGGTGAGAAGCCTCATGAAGCCATTTTATGGATTGGGCCTAGTTAGAAAGTCTCTTGATGATATTAAGTACAATTTAGACTCGCTTAATTTAGGGGGCTAGAGTGCATTGAAATAATAAGTTATAATATGTTTTAGTTACAATGACACAAAGTTTGTAGGTTGGATTTGAGGTTTTTCCCAAACAACCAGCTTCGCTAGTGCTATGAGTTTGTCTTTTTATGCAAACTAAATTATAAAGGAATGGATGGGGATTCTTTTCTTGTGCCAAATGAAATTAGCCCATTCAATAGTGGGAAAATGCTCTTCGATGAAATCAGAGGTAGAGGAGAGGGTGAATTTGCAGATGGGTTAGGCGATCCTTTTAAGTCATGGATGGGGAGAATATAGTGAGGTTCTGAATAATGGTTACTAACTTTGCGGTAAAGAAAGCCCAAATTCAATTCATAGGTGTCCCAAAGTGGTTTATGAGAGGGTTTAGGGGATGCCAATTATCATAAAAGAGGAAAATATACAAGATCATCTACTAGTTTTGTATTTATGTGAGGGTAGGCAATTGTCCTTGCTTTGAGTATTCTCATTTTTTTTAAGTCCACGTAGGATTCCTAATCCAAAAGCTTGAGCCCTTTGATTATAAGTGTGGATCACCCAGACGAATGTCTTGGAGGTGTGTAAGCGCCTAATCAATTTTGTGAAAGTGAAGTTCCCGTATTATGATAAAGATCACCATCTCTAAGACATTTGCATAAAAATCTTTTCACTTGATCTAACAACCCAAAGTGTCCCAATCATTGCCTTTATGTAAAAAATAGACTTGAATCTCTTTTCCAATTCTTTTAGCACAAGCTTGGATAATAGATTGGCTACAGATTGATAGTTCTAAATTCCTTAAAGGATTATTTTGATGAGTGGTAGTCTAGTTACCAATGCAAGTTAAGTATTTATGTAACGACCTACTTAATTATCATGATTTTTTTTCCTTATATATATAGACTCAGAAACCATCTACGTCATTAACCTAAGCAGCAAGAAGCGTAAATCATAATAAACATATCCATACAATATAATACCCGAGTTATATACATATCACTGTTTTCCCAAAATATAAATACATCTCTTCCCCAAAAATACCCTCAACTAGTTAGGGTAATACAAAAATGTTCCCAAAAATGATACTCACTCTCTGTCAGGGCACTACTGAAGCCCTTCTATTTGCGAGCCTGTTCTGCTCGCCTACCTGGATCACCTGAAAAATATATCAACACTGGGATGAGCCAACGCTCAGTAAGAGAAAATATGCTATTACTAGTGTGTGGCAAATGAGCTACTATATATCATGAAATTTGTTTCATATAAACATGAATAACTGAGTATAAAGTACAGTACAATAATAAAACACACCACCCCTTTTTCCATACTGCTTAACATATCAGTATTATGGTTATAATTCAAAATACTTCTAATATATATAGTAGGATTCCTGATCTGTAAATCAATACGTAAGTAATAGTAACTGAAACCGTTCCCTGTGGCTATCTGTGTCATGACATGCCCCTCATGACGAGGTGTGCGGCCCGTAGGCTGGATTTACCCTGACTGGCCAATCAGGAATAAATCACTGAACTCCGTCAGTCGACCTGCCCACCTCAACCCATATCTGGATAGGGAGCCTAACCTCTTCAAGGGCCTAGGTGGTCGACCGTACCACGTATATCTGAATAGGTGGTTGCACTCATAATGTAACATAGTATCTGTAGCAACGGTACTGTGCTCTATAGTTGCAAGTCCAACAGGGTCCGATGTCGTATAATATTTTTCTATATACATGTCTATTTGATTTACCATGATTCTGAAGTACTGAAATAACCATGATACTGCGTATCGTACTGAAATCTGAATAATCATAACATGGAACTGCATATTCGTAATATTGGAATTCGTGTTATCATGGTAGTGAAATATCGTAAAATCATGATATTGGAATTCGTATAATCATGGTACTGAAATGCGTATAATCATAATACTGAAATTCGTAAAATCATGAAACTAAATTCATAAACATATCCCCGTACTATATACATAATCATAAGCCACACCATACTAAAATACATAATTTTCGTAAATAAATAAACTGCATAATATTCAGAACTTTCCTAGCATAGCATATTTCCTTTGCTTGACTAGTGGAAAGCCCCTAGGGAATACAAGCCTAACACCCGCAGGGCCTCCTACAAAACACCCTGAAACCAATATTTGCCAGAACTAAACATCAGTATTTTCCTACTTACATTATTTCCTATAATTGACATGAGGCCAAAAAGTGGCTAAAAGGGTTTATCCTGAAATTGGGATGATTTCCAACTCTGATTTCCCGACGATTCGCTCCGGTAGATCGTAGAGAACTCCGCCAGGAGCGTCGTGGTAGTTTCGGATAGTCGATCCGGCGAACGGTGGGGCCAGAAATGAAGAGAGAAGGGAAAGGGAGTCGTAGGAGAGAGAGAGAGAGAGAGAGAGAGGAGAGAGAGAGAGAGAGAGCGGCGAGAGAATGACAAAATCTTGGTTTTCTCCATATTTATAGCGTTAGGTTCATCAACGAGACCCTGTGTTCGTCGATGAGCCCTTCACAAAATTCGTCGACGAGGCCTTGTGTTCGTCGACGAAATTCAGAGCAGCCCAAACCGCCTCTCGGTATTTTCTCGTCGACGAAGCCCTGTGTTCGTTGACGAAATTCTAAAGACCTTCGTCGACGAGACCCTGTGTTCATCGACGAAGCTGAGGAATTTCCTTGAAATTATTATTATTTAATATTATCTCCAAAATGCAATGGAGCGTTCGTCGACGAAGTCTACGGCCTCCTTCTATTTCTGTATCTATTTTCTCTCCCTCTTATTATTAAAATGCTATTTTTCTTCGAGTCACTACAATTTATATATCCATGAGTATATTCTAAAGGAAATCTTATCAATGAGGACATCACATACTTGCTTGTTAACTAGTTTGCTTTTATGGATGCCAAAACTTGCATGATACCAAGTTTGACAAATTTAGTGACACCTAATGTGACGACCTGCTTAATTTCCACATTTTTTTATTTCACATTATAAAATCACAATCCTTAACTCAGCAGATCATAATCTACCTAGACCCGTGGGTACTAGGGATACATCAGAACATATAACAGAAGCCTAAGCAGCAGGAAACATACAATTACAATATTATAAATATGAAAACAACCATCACATTACCATAAATACCAGAGTCACTATATCCACTGTATTTCAGTTAGGGACATTTCCCGCAAAATCCAACTATCCCTACTAAAACTAACCCTTCAAAGAGGGCAGACAAACAGTTCTAAATCAGCGGGGCTTTTCCTGCTCTCCTATCTGGGGCTCCTGAAAAGTTTATAAAATTTTGGGGTGAGACACCTCTCAGTAAGGGAAATAAATTAATACTAGTGTGTGGCAACATGAGTATTCCATGTTATACATATACCATACAAAACATATTCAGTAAACTGTTATGTCAGATCTAGGAAAATATATATATCATCAAAACATGACAGAACGTACTGCATTTTCATAAACATATATCATCTCATATAATAATAATACAAAAACATTCCTGATAGGTTAGCTGGCTTTTGTCATGTATTACCCTCACATGACTGGGTTGTGTGGCTCGAAGGCGTGACCTGACAATGGTTGGTCGATCACTGCCAAGTCAAAAGTACAGTCTGTAAGTCTGATAGGTCTGCTAGACCCGGTTCGTACACCAGGGGCGCTCACACACTTTTTATAAACCACATCGACCATCCAATCTCACACCACTCCATATAGTTAACACAAATATCATGATCATGATGACTATGGACACATAGCAACGGTACCGTGTAAGTGCTAGCTTAGACCAAGCTAACCAGGTTTTGATATCATATAACATATACTGAAACTGTGATACATGGATATTTCATATCATTAATTTTCAAATCAATCATATCATTTTACATATATACGTATATCATGAAAAATCATCGGCCCGTACACCGGTATCTCACATTTTACCATAGCTAAGCCCGTACGCCAGCAAATCATATACATAGCTCAGCCCGTACGCTGGCAGATCACATCCATGGCACGACCCGTACGTCGACAAAATATATCCATAGTTCAGTACGCTAGCAAATCATACAAATAGCATGACCCGTACGTTGGTAAAACATATAAAAATCTTGGCCCATACGCCGATTTTCCATTATAAAAATCTGTATCATTAACACATTCCTAGAAAACAATATTTCATAACAACTTCTACTCATGCCACACTAACAAGTTTTTCGCATATTCAACATACCATCATTTTCAACAGTATTTTTCCAAATATATAAATCATAAATAAATATATTTATTTTCTGAAATTGAATGCTATAACAATATACATATTTTCATAAAATACTAACTTAGTTTATCCCCTTACCCAATTCTTGAAAAGCCTCTAAGAAAATCTGTCCTGCACCTACAGGGTTCCCAACTCAACACCTTGGAAATGAAAACTCTTAGTATTAAATTTCAGTATTTTCACGTGTATATCATTTCTTATAACTACCGTAAGACCAAATTTGGATTAAAAAGCCTTACCTTAATTCAGGGATAAATTTCAATGGAGTTCCACTAACGATCCGCTCCGACAAATTTGGAGAGAACTTCCCTAGGAGCGTTGTGGTGGCTTCAGATTATCAAACCAGGGGAAATCCGGCCCGAAATCGAAGGGAGAAAAGGAGGGAGCTGAAGGGGGAGAGAGAGAGAGTGTGAGAGGTTGCTTAATTTTGAAGTAAAAATCTGGGTTTTTGATATTTATAGAACTGAATTCGTCGACGAGCCACGTCATCTCGTCGACGAGTCCTTTAATAATTTCGTCGACGAAACCCACTCCTCATCGACAAAATTCAGACTGCTCAAAACCTCTCTCAGTATTTCCTCGTCGACGAATCTTGCCTTCGTCAACGAGGTCCTTTTATACCCTCGTCGACGAATCTCTTGTGTTCGTTGACGAGGCCCTGATAATTCCCCTCGGTTATTCCTTCCAAAATGCAACGTCGTCGACTGCCTCCTTCTATTTCCGGTTTCCATTTCCCTTTCTTTTATTATTAAATACCATTATTCTTCGAGTTGTTACACCTAAAATGATGATCTTTGATTTGAAAGGTTTACATTTTGAAGCTTGAAATCATGTATAAGATGGTCAAGATGGATCAATGCATGTAGTAGATCGCAAATTACAGTGTGTAAGGTTTATGATATCATTGGCAAAGTAGAAGCTGATAATGCTTAATTACTTACATTGAGGATGTAGGATGAGCTTTTTTTCACTGGTAGAGGCATGATTTGGCAGATGAGCTTTTTGTGTGTGTGTGTGTGTGTGTGTAGGTCTCTTTATGACTTACAAAACCTTAATCCTAATTTAGTGTAATTTTTGCCCCTTGTAATTTTTCACACATTTCATATACACCTTGGATGCATTTTTTTTTTAATAATGGTCCACACAATTTAAGTTATGTGTTTAGTGGACACTTTTTGAAAAGAAACACATTCATTAAATGCATTAATAGATATATAAATTAAATTGCATGTTTTGTCTAGAAGATGTCCTAAATAGGTTAAGTTAATTTTTTACTTTTTTATTTAAAAACACATGCATTATAAGATACATGATATTGACTGACTAATTTCCTTCATCTTACAAGAGATTACATATTGTGTCCATATATACACACGTATATGTGAAGTAGTCTTGTTGACTTTGGTGTAATCACAAGAGGGGGTTGAATTAAATATTTTAAAATTTTAGGCCAATATTCATACTTAGTAAAACTCAACCTAGAGTCTTTTCTAAACAGTTCCAATTCAACTAATGCAAGGATATTTGGATGCAGATAAAGCAGTTCCAGTATTACTCAACCAATTACACAAAAGCATCCAAACATCTGTGTAATGAATTAGGCAAATAAATATATTCAAGCAAACACGGATATGTAAAAAAAGTAAAATAAAAGTGACACCAGATATGTTATTGAGGTTCAACAACTGTACCTACGTCCCTACCTCTTGCTTTTAAGTTCGAGGATTCCACTAATACTCACTTGCAGGTGGAGCGACACCAGTTACAACCTTCCTCTCCTTATTGGGCAAGGAAACCCCAAGTCACATTAACAAGGCTGACCCCAACCTTTACAACCGATCCTTACAGGTTAGATCAACACTCCCTCAGGCCATGCCTGGAATACAATAACCAGTATAAACTTTGTGTACAATAGAAGTGTTTCTTACACTAAGTAGATATGTACAATAGTTTAGTACAAAACGCTCACAAATGATGGGAGTTTAAGCTTATAGTGAGATCTAATTAATACAATACATCAACTCACAACAATATGTATATCTCTATGTGAATGTGTGAGTGAATGAGATCTTTGATTTTAGATGGTATATTTTCAATATGAACTATAAAAGAATCTTAACAACCCAAAGCAAATATCTCAATAAAACTTGTCAAGTATGAAGCACAATGGATATTAGTGTTTAAGCTTGCTAGAAGATATCTTGTTAATTAAAATCACAAGGCAAGCTTATAAATCTTGCAACAAGGATGCAAGATCTCAAGTTATGAAAGGTTTTTCCTAATCAAATATTTATAAGAAAAATATTATGGGAAAAATGTTTAAGCTAACTCTCAACAATCAGTATTAACAAATGCAAGTATAGGAGAGAGTTTGAGCTTCTAAGTATGCTTAGAAAGCCTCACAATAAAATATACTCAATCATAACTTCAAGATGCAAACTAGTTGCAAATGAAGAAGGTGAGATCTAAGTTCCCTTAAAGAATATGCAAGCAACAATATGAAAGAGAGTGAAAAGTTTTGCTTGAATGTGAGTAAAAAATATTAAGATTAGCATAAGAATTTTAGAAAGAAAAATTTGCTAATCAAAATGCTAATCACCCTTAATTTGACCAAATGAAAGGGTATTTATAGATTTCGCATAAAATATAACCATTGGGGACTCAAAGGGAATTTTGGGAAAATTTTAATTAAGTTTAGTAAAAATTAACCCATTTTAATCGTGGTAAAAACTTAGCAACCCGAGAGGTTCGGTCAACCAAGGGCAAGGGTTGGTCAACCAACTCGTGTAAAAATTGAATTTTCAAGCATGATGGTCAACCATCATTTGGGCGATTTTGAACCCTATGTGGGTTCGGTCGACCAAGGCAAAAGGCCAGTTGACCATCTATGAGGTTCGATCAACCATGTAGGTGAAAAAGTTCAGATTTCAACTTTCGATCGACTGAGGGTAATGCGTGTATTTTACTTCGGTCGACCGAGGCAATAGAGAACGTGCCTTACGTAACAGGTTCGGTTGACCAAGCCAATTTGTGCATGGTGGAGTCGGTTGATCAAGCTAAGCTAAAACTTAAAATTTGGTCCTCTTTTTTACCTTAAGCTTATTTGCAAATATCCTTGTAAGTGCTTAGTAATTTAGGTAAAGGATTTTCGTTAGAGTGATGTGTTTCCTAAGGTCGATCTATGATTGTATTTTAGCTGCCATTCCCATCATATAAAAGTGCATTATTACAGACCCAAAGAAATGCATAATACAAATGAAAATGTCTTCATTCTTTGCCCTTTATGATGCCAACCCATATCCTTAATGAATTGATCTTTCAGCTCCTTCAAGCTTTGATAGTACCTCCACTCTTTGTGCCATCCAAGAAATACATGTTCAAGTACTAGGTGCACACGTGAGATACCTTGGATTTGTTATAATCAAAATGGGATATGACTTATAAGGTCAACAATTTCCCCATTTTTTATGATGACAAATGTAAGAGCAAAAAATTGGTACATCCCAAGAGGGCTCCCCCTGAGAATATACTATACATGAAAAACATATATATATATATATATATATATATATATATATATATATATATATATATATTCAGAACGGAAGACATGCTAAAGATATGCAAATATTTGTCATGCAAGCATGGATGCCAAGAGAAATAAATAAGCCCATTTTTGCTAGAACACTTCTCCCCCTTTTGACATTAGCAAAAAGGGGACAATAAAATTATTTTTGAAAAATCATAGCCCAAGGAAGTAATACTCCCCCTTTGCAAGGGATTTGGGGTCATGGCGTTGTTGAAAAAGAAACTTTAAAAGAATAAACTAAGCAAGCCAGCATTATTCTGGTTAACCAATAAAGCCTACGACATAGTTGTTGCATAACCAGAAGAGACACCCAACATGATCTTTAAATTTTATAAAATATCAATGTAAGATCATAAGGCCACACAGGGCACAGTGGATAAACTGAATTAATACAACAATTAAAGCAAACCACAGAAACAAATGAACTAAGTTAAGGAAATAGAGCAAAAGGATCATGAATTTTAATTTCAGAGGCTCCCTCTATCAATTTTAAGAACGAGGTTAGTTCCAGATCAACACAAAACACAAGTGCAACAGACATTTTGAAGTTAAGACTTGCAAGGTGTTCATATGTCATTAGATTAGAGTTTGTATTTAAACAAATTCAAATTTCCCTTGTTGTTTAAATTTTTGTATTTAAACAAAAAATTGGCAGCATTTTGTCTGAAATAAGTACATTTTCCATAATGACATGTGACAAACCTGATTGTGTAAAATCGAATAGTTTATAATGAACCAACTACAATGATAAAAGTTACAGAAGCAAGGCATTTAGTCAAAACTGTATGATTAAACAACCCATTCAATTTGTATTAAAAAATGGGTTGAGATGATCATGATTAAAAAATAGGTTTGCCTAGCATAGCATATTTCCCTTACCTGATTCCTGCTAACTTCCCCGACTATGATGGGTCCTACACTCGCAGGGTTCTCCACTCAACACCCTGAAAACAACATTTCTTAGAACAAAATATCACTATTTCTTCGACTACTATATTTCCTACAATTGCTGGAAAGCCAAATTTTGACAAAAAGGCCTTACCCTGAATTTGGGATGAAATCCAACTTCGTCCCACTGATGATCTGCTTCGATAGACTTAGGGAGAACTTTCCCAGGAGCATCGTGGTGGCCTCAGATAATCAATCTGGCAGTCGATGGGGCCGAAATCGAGGAGAAAGGGAGGATGAGCCATAGGGGAGAAGAAAGGGAAGAATTTCGGTGAATTTTCTACGATAAAATTGAGTTCAACACTATTTATACTGCTGCCTTCGTTGACGAGGTCACAAAGAAGGTTTGTTGATGAACACCCTCTCCTCATCGACGAATTTTAGAATTTAGAAAACAACCTCTCAGTATCTTCTCGTCGACGAAACATACCCTCGTCGATGAAACATACCCTCGTCGACGAGACCCTATGTTATCCTCGTTGACGAATCCCCTGTATTCGTCGACAAGTCCTTGATTAAATTTTTGGGTTATTACACCCAAAGTGCAACGTCGTCGACGAACGCTTCGCTTCTTCCTTTTATTTCTGTTTCCATTTCCGTCCCTCTTTATTATTTAAATATCATTATTCTTCGGGTCACTACATGTGTAGTAACCTATGTGGTTGTGAAACTTGTGTAGAACCTATGTGGTTGTGAATCCTGTGTGGATATGGACCCTATATGGGTGTGAATGTGTGTGGTATCCTGTGTGGATGTGTTGTGGTTATGTGTATACATGAATCTTTGTGGAATGATTAATATTGTATGTGTGTGAAGTAAATTGTATGAATATTTATGGCAAAGTAAAAATCTCCGCCCGAGGGCTTACCGAGTAAGGTGAGTGCCTTGATTGGTGTCAGTTGTAGCCACACCCAGATTAAAGGGTAAGGTTATAAACGGTATCAGAGTAAAGGGGCGTTACATGTATGAGCGTGTAAACTCCCCAATCCTTGGGAACTTTCGCTATAAATATTGGTTATGTTTGTATGACTACCGTTTGTATGCACCTTGCTAGTTGTTGTTGATTAATTAATGAATATATTTTGTATCTAGTAAAAACTATTTTGCCACACACTGTTATAGTTTTTTTCTTCCTTACTAAGAGGTGTCTCACCCCGGCGTATTATTATCTTTTTCAGGTCCTTCAGGTGATCAAGCTTAGAAAGCTCCGGGGGTAGGTTTTAGAATTTTGGTAACTTGTAAGTGATTGCAAGAACTGATGTATATATAATTATGTTTTTTTTAAATGTCGGTTATGTAATATGAAGTGTATGGATAGATGGATACACTCTTTGGAGATGTATAGATATTACTCTAGTATTTTGTTTGAGGTTGTTTATTATTTTCCACTGTGTGATTGATATTATGGTATTAAAGACGGATGAATGGTCTCATCACACCCCGAGCCCCACCTGGCGGGTTTGGGGCGTGATACCAAATATGCACAACCCATCAAACTTAAACCTGCTAACCCAATCTAAACTAACCTACCAAGTTAGAATTTTACCTAGGTTAGATCCTAGGTCAAATAGATCCTAATTTTTGTTTGGTTCACGGGAATTGCTAGGAAAATTTTAGAGAAAATTCTAGGAAAAAGGAAAAGGATTGGAACTTATCTTTGAAATCGGTAATCTAAACTTGAAAATAGAAATCCAAAGCTCTTTTTTGATCTAAATTTGCAAAATAAAGAAATATGAGATGAGATAAAGTGAAATGAAAAGAAAAAAAAAATAGAAAAGAAAGAAGAAAGATCTATGAGAGAGAAAAAAAACAGAGAGAAAAATAAAGAGATCTAAGAAAAAATAGAAAGAACCTGCGAGAGAGAAAGAAATATAAGAGAAATAGAGTGAAGAATAGAGGGAGATAAGAGAGAGAGAGAGAGAGAGAGAGAGAGAGAAGACTCCGCGAGATGAGAAGAAAAAGAAAAGAGAGAGAAGGAGAAAGGAGTGAGAGGAAATGGAGAAAAGAGGAGAGAGAGAGAGAACAAAAATATATATATGAGTGAGTGGGACACGTGTCATCGTCCGTACGGTAACACGTGACACAATTAGGACTGCGCATTCAGAGGACAATGTGGCGCAATCCTGACCGTCTAATCTATGTTTTCTTTGGATGGTCATATTATTGCCACGTCAGCTAGGGGTGTACAAAAATTACCAAAAAATCATAAATGAGACCAAAACCATAAGCGGTTCAATTTTTTAGTTTTTTATTTCGATTTCAGTTTCGATTTTTAAATAGAACCGAATAGAAAAAACTAAAAAAATGATATAAATAAAAATATATAAATTAAAATAATTACTTGATATATATGGGCTGGGAGTGGGGGACTATGGATTAGGGTTTCATATTTAGTTATTCGCTCTGCCAGAGACAACTGCTCTATTCTCTCTCGAGTCGCAGATGCCACTAGGGTTTCAAGTGCTCAGTGCTTACTGCTGCCGCTGAGTGCTCAGCCAGCTCTTGCTCTATTATCTCTGCAACTGCGAGTCGCCGACGACCGATGCCACTCTGCATCTCAGCCTCTTCGGCTTTCCCTCAGACAATCATACTCTCAGATCTCACCATGTCAGTTTCTCTCCGTCTCTCGTCGTGCTCTATTCTCTTTATGACTGCGAGTCGCTGGCGGCCGATGCCACTCTACCTCTCCAGCTCTCCCTCAGACTCTCGAATCTCGATCTCTCTTCGTCTCTCGTCGTCATCAGTCATCACTCCTGGACTCTGCTAGATGTGAATCGCCGACGCTACGCTGCATCTATGGTTATCCCTCAGACTCTCGGATCACGCCATCTTGGTGACCCCCTCTCTCGTCGTCGTCACTGCTTTATTGTCTCTGCGGCTGTGAGTTGCCGACGGCTGATAGATTTTCAACAACCCTTATGAAAAATAAATGTTACATATTTTAAAAATGGGTTAAAAATCGAAAAAATCGTAATCAAATGGTCGAATGTTCCGTTCTTCTTAGAATAATACATTCGGTTTCGATTTTGATTTTAATTTGGGAAATTCAAAAATAGTAATTTTTGATTCGGTTTTCAGTTTGGTCCATAACTGAATTTAATCGAACTGCTTACACCCCTAACGTTAATAATCTGTGTTGAATATTTAAAACCAATCAGAAGTTGTCATGTGACAAGTGACATCATGCTGATATCAAATTCAATAAAATAAAATAGAGTCCTATGTCTCCATTGCAAGCGGCGAACACATGACCTACTTATCACAATCGGGTCAACCTGGTTTAGATCAGTTCGATCGGTTTGATTTTTAAACCATCGGTTTATTGATATATTTTTAAATTAAATTTTAAATTTTAAAAATAGCAAAAAAATTAAAAAGGAAAAAATTAGAAAAAATATTTTAAAAACAAGAAAAATAAAATAAAGTATTTGAGTTATTTTATCAAGGATAAAAAATTAAAAAACTAAAATACCAAAAAATGAAGAAAAGTCTTTAATAATCCTAGAAAATTCTAGAAAAATGTTAGAAAATTTTCAAAAATATTCTACAAAAATTTGAAAAAAATTTGGGAATATTTTAAAGACTATTTTGCTCAAATTTGATGATTTTTGATTATTATATATATATATATATATATATATATATATTCTTTTTTTTTTTGTGTGTACGCCCCAATGATTTAACAAAAGGTAAAGCAATATTTAAGACCTCACCTATATTAGTTGTAAGTGGGGTTTATCTAACAAGATTCTCTTTTTTGGAGGTTTTATTAGACATTCCTAAATCACATTATAGTCATTTTAAATTTTAATTTATTTATTTATTTATTTTAAATGAGTCAATTAAAAATCACTAGATTCGCTTTAGGAATAATTGAACGGGTATGTAATGGGTGCTCTAATCCTATCCCCTCGCATAACCGGATTCCCGATCCCAATTCTAATTAATACAAATTGAGACTGTTGGTTCCTTAACCTAAGATTAGTCTAGAAGATCAATCAACAAGTAGTAATTGAGTGATCTCATCATACCTAGGAAAATAACATGTTGGTGACGATTCTATCGAATTTTCAATGTTATTATTTCTCATCATTTCGGACCCTTCTTCGGGACGTTGTGATACAATTTCATCAAATTTTTTACAAAAAAAGATTAAAAGATATTCTAAATAGGTCTATTTAATTTTATATTCTTTATTCAAAAAAATAAAAATAAAAAATCACACGCTTCATAAGATACATGCTATTAGTTAGTTGCATGATAATTACATGCTTTAGCAATGATGTTATTAAGCATTATTGAGACAACTTTAAAAACATGTACTCCAAATTGGACGTGGTACACTTTTGGGCCCTATATATTAGGCTTCAATGATAATTGCAACAGACCATCAAGTTGGATTTGTGATAAAATGTTTATAAATTTTTGAAAAGATTTGTATTTTTCTTTAGTTATATACTTTATAACAATATGCAAACATATATATATATATATATATATATATATATATTTTGCATAGTGTTCAATAAATAAAATTCTACATACTAGGATTATGATTAAATATGAAATTAAAAAAAGAATTCTTCTAACTTTGGGTCAAACACATTTATAATACTTCTAAAATTTTAATTTGAAATATAATAGATTACTATTATATGTTATAATTATCCATTTTTCATTGTGGATTTGAGTTTTCCAATGCATTTCAATGGCTTGTTATAGGCTTGAGAGTAGAAGCCCAAGGTGGAATGGGCTCTTTCGTGCGTAGCCCAATCTTGGCAAATGGGCCTAAAACGTTGTAAAGCATTTAAAATACAAGTCTTCTGTGCGCATAAAGTTAGATATATAAAAACTATATTTGTAACCCTTGATGAGCTTGACTAATCTGATAGTGAAAATCAGTCGCTTGCTTGCTCCAATGGACGTAGGCAAATTGTTGAACCACGCAATTTCTTGTGTCATTGATTTTATTACTTTCATTATTCTCATTGTGGTCGATTGTTAATTTCCGTATATTCATCGTTGAGTGCTTGCATTGTTTGTTCCGATTCGAGTTGTGTGTTTACGCTACGCATTTGAATCAACAATCTAAATCCGTGCCTAAAACTCATGTTTCCAAATACTATTATAGAAGTGAATTTATCTATAAATCTACAATAACTATTTTTATTTATTAAATATTTTTTTAATTAAGTTGTCGAATAATCTCATGCTTGAATTGAAACTTGAAAAATAGTAAAAAAATGGAAGAAGAATATGAAGAAATTCATTTTTAAATATATTTGGCTATCATTTTCATATTTAGTTATCTAAGAAAGATAGAAAGAAAATAAAATATACAATGAATAAATAAATAAAAATTTGATTTTATACACCATTAAAATTTTATTTTTCTTAATTTTTAATTATATGATAAGTTTTTTTCTTTAAATAATCATTGATATTGATAAATAATGCAATAAAAAATATTTTTTTTGCCAAATAAAATTATTAATTCAAATGGATCTCATAACAATTTTTTGCAAACCCTCAATTTTTATTAATTGCATGAGGCAAAATTTTCTGAAAGAAAAGGAAAGAACTTAACACATGATATTAAAAACAATCAATAAATTTGGGCAAATATATGGTTGGGCTGAAGAAGAACCTTCAAAATAATAAAAATATATAACAAATTGAATGTTAAAATTATACAAAGCCCATTATTTGAGAATCAAACCAAAGAGTTTAATTGTCAATACAAAGAAGAAAATTAATTAAATTTTTTTTGATGAACTCGGGGTTTTGGCTTGTGTGGTTCATCTCTTGACTTTCAAAAATAGAAAATTTGTGCTACTCAAGTTGAGTTAACAGAGAAGTTGGTTCGGTTGAACATAGATGAATCTATATAAGGTCGTGGTAGGTTATATCCCTCACTCAATTACAAAAATCTCTCTATGTAGTATATGCAAGAGGTTTAAGTATCCCGACTTTTTGGGAATGCATCTAGTCAATTTGCTCTTGCACCACTTCTATGTTCAAATATATTAAATTTGGGTAACTACAAAATCAAACCTAAAAATAGAGGAAGGAATTCAAATGAGATAGTTTTTCAATAGAGTCAAAGTTGGACTTTTTAGTATATCTCTAATTTGACCTCAACATTGATATTTGATACAATAATTCATGATTATATGAAGAATTGTGATTAATTTTTTAAAATTAAATTACATTATTTATGAACTTCAACCTTCATTGCACAAGAGTCCTATATCCCCATTATGCTTGAAGAGTCAACGAAAAAAATAGAATAAAAAAGAAAATGCACTCTCAGTTATTTTTATTTATTTATTTTGTTTTGAAAAAAGTCGGAAGCAACTCACATAACGGTTATATTCCAAATTTATTAATAAACCTCACTTATGATAGAGGAATACCGTAAAAATAAAAAGATACTTGACTTACATAATAACTAATAAAATACCCTATGCATGAAACTAAACAAAAGAAGAAAATAAACCTATACTAATTCAAAAAAAAAAAAATACTAAACATGCTTCATATAAGTTGTGCAACTTTAAAATTTTGGATCGAGATTAAGCCAGCCAGCATGAAAAGTGAAAACCTCAACTTTTATTTTTTAATAATTTGGTGAGGTGGTGAAGAATGCCCAGTTATTTTTGTGAAAAAAATCACAGAGGGAGGTAAATAAATGTTGTGACTTTTCGATTGAGCAGCATTCAAAAAATTAAATAAATACATGAGAAGTTGTGCTCTTGAGATCAACAAAAACATATTTTGGAAATATATGTATTGACAAATGCCAATAGACCACAGCTATGCCCAGCAATTTAATGCAAATTGATTCCATAAATTTTCAAATTTAAACATTTTTGGAATCGGCAAAGACACTTTTAGCTTTAGCAATAGCAATTGTGGAAGTTGGAAAAACCCAATTAACCTTTTGTCTCTTTAATTAGGTTTTCGATTAATGGCCATTGTCCGTTTCTTCTTCCACAGCGATTAATTGATCATATCTGCTGCAAAGGAAGGAAGCTACAAGAAGCTATTAAGACTCATTTGCCGATACTTTCCCACCACTTTCCACAGAGGCATCGTCTCAGAGATTTTCCTGCCGCAGAGGTCATGGCAGAGACGCTGGCCGAATCAGAGAAAACTTTGGGAGACATCAGCAAGATACGGAAACCCAACTGAAAGATCTTTCCCTAAACCCAAAAACCCAAATCAGAGAAAGAAGGTTCAGTACTTTTTGGCTTATTATTTCGGACAGATGGAAGAAAAGTAAGAAATGCCCATGGCATAATTGGGGGAGCTTTAATGGTTGCGCTCTGTCAAGAGAAAAATGCACATGAAAGAAATGATAATGGAGTGGGGGAGAGGCCAGTGCTGCTGCTGGAGCTCTCCCCTGTTGGGCCTTTAAAAGCTCCAGCATCTGATGGGGTTGCAGAGCTTTGCTTGAATTTCATTTTCGTTTAAAAGATCAAAGAAGAGGATATTGTCACAAGAGAGGGGCATGGAAACCCAATGTGGGTTCTGAAGGAGAAATATAAAATACACGTCGCTCCAGAAAGCGCACTCAGAGAGAGAGAGAGAGAAAGAGAGTGAGAGTGGGTGCTGTTTGGGAGGTCTACGGAGTTTGTCATTGGTGGAAGTAGGAATTAGGCGCTTTTTTTGAATTTGAGAAGGTGGGTATGAGTCTTTTTCTGTGATTATTACTCCTTTTTCAATGGATTCACTTTTATGTAGATTTTCGTTTGTTTTGTGTAGAAAGTTTGAAGTTCTTCTTTCCCTCCTTTATTTACACGTATATTATATAATCCCTGAATCTGTTTGTGGTATCTTTTTGTCTTGTATTACAGTTCTTCACGAGGTGTTGTCAGAGACTCAGAATACTGTTTTTCAAAAACAAAAAAGACCAATCTTCATTTCTACATTTGCTGATTATTTTAAGATTTGATGCTTTTTTGTTAATCTTTTGCTCCACTCTGTTCTCGTCACTTATCTGCTTTGCGACTAGCTGTAAGGATCTCAAAGAACCACTCCGAGTTAGAGAGAGAATGGGGAGAGCTACAAGGTGGCTGAGAGGCTTGCTGGGGATGAAGAAAGAGAAGGACCATGCTGACAATTCCAGTGCCGCAGACCGGAAAGAGAAGAAAAGGTGGAGCTTTGCGAAGTCCGGCAAGGATTCGGGGCAACTGGGTCAGATTCCTGTGAACCTTCCCGCCGGTGATACTTCCTGGCTGAGATCTTACATTTCTGAGACGGAGAACGAGCAGAACAAGCACGCGATTGCAGTGGCTGCGGCTACAGCGGCGGCCGCAGATGCCGCCGTGGCCGCTGCACAGGCTGCCGTGGCTGTTGTGAGGCTGACCAGCCATGGCAGAGGAACTCTGTTCGGTGGGGGCAGAGAGAGGTGGGCTGCTGTTAAGATTCAGACCGTTTTTAGGGGCTATTTGGTAAGTGGGTTTTGATTTTCACTTCCATCTTTGGCCTTTTGAAGCTTCGAATTGGTCTTACAATTTCATACTCTCATTTCTCAGTTGGGTATATTACTATTATCTGATGCGCTGTTCTAGTTCTTCTAATTTTCATGGACTTCCAAGTTTTATTCACCATGTAGCATAACTAGGTTTGCATTTTGATATTACTTTCTGGGTTTTGAATGCAAAAGCTAGGAAGATACTCCCAGAATCTAGTCCAACAGTACCTCTGCTTTTTTTTTTTTTTTAAAATCTTTCTTCTTTGACTTGGTCATTAGTCAATTTCGTATTTTCTTCATTTTGGTCACCTCTTCCGAATCTGAAAAATTGAAATTTGAAGGGTTGTGTTCTAAACTTTGAATGCGAATGGCTCCTACGATTTTATTCGAATGTAATTGATAATACCATTCTCATGATAATTTTACCCTTTTTCTGATTTCAGCTTTTAGTATGCTTTCTCACCTTTTCCTCTTTCATCACTTTCAGTTCTGCTACTTGTGCTATTACCCCATCTATCTGAATTTGTATGTAATTCTTTAAAAGCTCACTTGGTTTTAGCTTGCATTCTTCTTCTTTTGGATCTTATCCTGTTTTTCCAATCTCAGGCCCGAAAGGCGCATCGAGCTCTAAAAGGGCTGGTGAAGTTGCAGGCTCTTGTTAGAGGATATCTTGTTCGGAAGAGAGCTACTGCAACTCTTCATAGCATGCAAGCTCTCATACGAGCTCAGGCCGCTGTTCGATCCCAAAGAGCTCGCCGTTCCATCAACAAAGACCACTACTTTCAACCCGAAATCCGCCGTCGAAAATCCATAGTAAGAATTTTATTGCAGGCTCCAGTAGGCCTTCGAATATTTCCACTTGCTCAAGCATTAATGTTAATGATGCTGTTTATCTCATTTCAGGAGAGATTTGATGGAACAAGAAGTGAATTCCACAGCAAGAGGCTCTCAACTTCTCTTGAAGCTCCAATGAATGCCTTCGACGAAAGCCCCAAAATAGTCGAAATCGATACCTTCAAGCCTCGGTCCAGATCCCGCAGAATATACTCCTCAAATTCAGAATGTGGTGAGGATTCGCCTTACCCCACGCTTTCGTCGCCTCTCCCGTGCCCAATTCCCGCCCGTCTCTCAACACCCGAATGCCAAAACCTTCATGACCTAGAATGGAACTTCACTGGCAACGAGTACGGGTTCGCCACCGCGCAAAGCACTCCGCGCTTCGCCAAGTCTGGCAGCTCGAATGCGCCCGTGACTCCTGCAAAGAGCGTGTGCGCAGACAGCTTCTTCCGGCCTTACTCAAACTTCCCCAACTACATGGCTAACACGCAATCTTTCAGGGCTAAGCTGAGGTCCCAAAGCGCTCCGAAGCAGAGGCCGGAGGCCGGGCCGATGAAGAGGCTTTCGCTGAATGAAATTATGGCATCAAGAAATAGCATCAGCGGGGTTAGGATGCAGAGGTCTTGTTCTCAAATTCAGGAAGCTTTGCAATTTTGACGAAGTTTATTTATGCGATTGATGCTTTCCTTTGTGTATGCGGAAGAAGCAGTAAGCAATTTGCATAGAGGAAGAAGGTGAGGAGAACATAGAAGATGGGACTGACTGATCTATTCTGTAAAAGCCTTCGTTCGTTTTCCTTTTCCAGTTCAATTCTTAGGGACTGATAGGATAGAACACCGAGTGATTCTGTAAATTCTGAGTGAAATATGTATCACTATGACTTTGTCTTGCCTTATCAACGAAATGAGCGAGCAATTTCATGTTTGAATTCTGTCAGCATTGAAAGTTACCAAAACTATTTCCTTCACACTCCATATTTTGTCATATATCTCCTAAAGGATTATGCTCTTTACCAACTTCTATGCAAAGCTTCTTAGTGGTTTATCTATTTTTTCCAAAGGTAGAGTTTCGGGACATGCGCAAAATCCCATTGCCTACTTAAATCAAGCCATGCCCATATATCGTTTAAATCACAGCCTAATTTAATTATATTATCATATGAGAGTTTTTACTATATACATATATGTATTGTAATCTTTAGATGTAATAATTTTAATTTGATAACCGCAAAAATTATATACATTATTAAATTTTGGTAAATTGGTTTTTCTTTTCTCTTTTGGTTTTATCTGATTTTGGTATTTGGGGTGTCTCTAATTTAAGAAACAAACACAACCTTAAAACTAGATTAGGTTTCCATGGGCTGAGTAAGGCTGTCTCATTTGCGGGAATTGGGACAAAAGAATATTCCCTGAGAGTGACGGCCAACGGGGCAGCAGCCTGCATACATATATATATATATATATATATATATATATATAACCCATGGAGTGGAGGAGCACTCACACATTGCTCACCTCGGACATTCAAAATTTCAAAATCTTAAATCTAGGAGAAGGAAGGGAATCGGATCATCAGATCCCAAAAGAAAAAAAAAAAAAAAAAAACAAAAAACAAGAGGTGATCTAATCGAAGGGCTCAGATTGAAGGAGGCAGCCCATGTTGGCCCCATGGGCCCATCCCATGTGGGAAGGGCTCAAAAATAGAGGGATGGGCAGGTAGCCCTGTAGCTCGTGGTCTGTAGGGTAGACTGGTAATTGCGAATTACCAAGGACCCCTTAGGGGCGGGGTGAAGGGGGAGAGAAGTGTCTTTAAATTTTTTTTTTTTTTTATCACGAGTAATCATTAGGGACCGACTCTGATTGGTCGGAGTTCTGATTTCTTCCCTTGAAACTCGTTCCTATCCAATGGGCTTTCAATGAAAAATCACAGTCGTGGCGACTGCTTCGTGAGGGCAATTTGGGTAATAGCGCCTCAATTATTCCACGCCTTGCCCATGCCCCCAGTCATCAGTCCAGCCATCACCATGCATCATCAGTGGCAGTGCGGACATTTGGGGCAGCGTGTCCATAAGAACTTATCCAATTCCGGTACTGTCCTCCCCCAGTATTCATGATTCCACTGCTGTCCCTCCGCCGGTCCTTCGCTCCTTACCCGTGCATGTATAGAAACTTTAAGTAAATATGGAGTAATGTTTTAGTGATACAGAACTAAATTATTCAGTACATGAAAAAAAATTTCTGTTAATTTTTTTTTCTTTTTAAGAAAACATCTATTTGAAGAATATTATTGATAAGAATTACATTAAATTTTCATAATTTATTATTGATGAAATCTTATATTTTTCTATTTCTGTGGTGCATTAACATGGAGTTAGAGAAGTATTATAAAAGTCTAAATTTTATGTTTTTAAATAACCTATTCATAATTTGTAAATTTATAATTAATTAAATAATAGCCCATAAAACATGAAAAAAATATTAATTTAAGTTTTTCTTATCGTCAATCAGTTAACAACATATAAATATTTCTTTATCTTTTTTTTTTTGCAGGTAGAATATTTTAGTAATAAGAACGATTTCCGTATATAATTAGGAATGTAGTATTTGAAAAATGCTGCGAGTTCAGGACATATAATTTAATTTTTAAAAAATTATAAGTGAAGTCAAGCGAGGGTTAAGTTGTCATTTAATATATATACATATAAAATGTGGATTGAAAATAGTATTATTGGGAGTGTTATAGCATTTCTTTCTCTCTCTCTCTCTCTTAAAAAATATTTATTTTTTTGCTCCTTCTAAGACATTCTATCTAAAACTAAATCTTATAAAAAATTAAACCGATAATTAATAAATTAATTATGAGTTTAGAACAAGAGTATACAATATGTTCCTACACCTGAATTTACAAAAAAAAAAAGAAAGAAAGAAACTGTAAAAGTTTCTTAGATTGTTTGTGGGAGTACACATTTCAAACATTCTATTTAACTTTTTATATATCTAAAAAAAAAAAAAATTGTACCGCATTTTGCTCAAATCCTCACAATTTAAAATTCTTGATTCAAATTCAAAGATTTGAAATTTAGTATTCGTGCTTTTAAGCGTTGTCACTTGATTTTCTAAAAGAATTGGAAATATAACGGTTTCTATAATTCTTATCTCTTGGATAGTATTCTAGAATTAAATATAAAAGAGATAATTTTCTATTTTATTTATTTATTTAAAATTTTAAATAATGAAAAATATTAATTTTTTTAAAAAACATTAAAGTTTTTTTTTTTTTTTCCAAAATTTCATATACACTTCTTGTTTTTTTTTTTTCAATACATAAATTAAAAAAAGCTTTTACATGTGAATTGGCTGTAATTATTTATACATTTTATTGTTACCTACTACGTTTGTTTCGTCTAAAATAAAAACTTATCAATATTTTTTTTATAGATAATTTGGTTAGATTTTATTATTGGATCCATTAAGAGCTTATTAGATTGATGACATAGAAGGATAATTATCTAATCTCTCGTCTTATCGTCTATATATATATATATCTATTCATTCTTCTTTATATTAAAACTTGACATCTCCTACATCAAAAATTCTAATCTAAAGTTTCATTATTTAATATCTCAGTCTAGAAATGTTGGGTAAAGTGTTGCAATAATTGGGCACATGCTAGAGGCTCAGGATATCAATTGGTCAAGTTATAGTCAAAACGTGGTGCTTAGGTTGCTACCATTTAAGGAACTTGAAGAATACTCTTGTCATAAACCATAGTCTTTGGTGCAGTGATAAACAATCAAACATACAATTAGTATTAGTCTTTGGTGCAGTGATAAACAATCAAACATACAATTAGTATTAGAGTTATAATCACATGTTCAATTTCGCTAGCAGAAACTATTGACCAAAATACAACATTAATTAGCTCCTGTGTCAAAGACTTAGGGTTTGGGTCAAGTAATGGTCGAAACATATTATTTATTTTACATGAAGGAATTTGAGTAACACTCTCGCTATCGCTATTAGCTATAATGTTGATTTAACAATGTGACATGATTTTATAAAAAACAAATTATGAGGAACTTGAAGAACACTCTTGTCATCAACTATATATAGCCTCTGGTGTAGTAACAGATGATCGAACACAAAATTGGTATTAGAGTTATGGTCACAGGTTCAATTTTGTTGGGGGAAGCTACTGACCAAAATACGACATTAATTAGCTTGTGTGTCAAAGACTCAGGATTTGGATCAAGTTACAGTTGAAATATATTATTTATTCTTTGTGAAGGAATTTGAGTAACACTCTCACTTTAAGCTATAACTGATATAGCTAAAATTAATAAACTCATTCATGAGGAGAAGCAATTACAAAACCATCATTAACACCTCAGCAAAACCGACATGTTAAAGTTAATAGGCTCATTCATGAGAGAAAACGGTTATAAAACCGCAATTAAAACCTCCATATAAATGCCCTTAAATCTTCTGTAACCCCTATAAGCACAATAATGTGCCCATCAAAATGAAATTCAAAGAGGGTCAACCTCCACCACTATAAAAGGACACTCCGAGATTAGATAATCATCTCATTCTAACATTCTTTTTTCCATTACTGTTGTAATTCAAAGTCTTCCATAGTCCCTAACTTAATCATCGGAATAACCCCTTGGAGTACACCTCAGGTCCTCCAAGCCGTTTACATTTAATTCTTTTCAGGTGACCGTGATCGAAGGACGATTCACAGAAGCTATTCAATTTCCGGTAGCAACAATTACTTTGATTTAACAATAGTGACATGATTTCATAAGAAACAATTCACTTAATTTTTCTTGGGCTATACATATCAAACAAGAAAATTGAAATTCTTGTTGTTAATTAATATATTTTCCTTGCCCAAATCCCCATCTCTCCCTAGTTTTAGCAAAAAATACTGTTACTTTCCTAATTAACCTTGACATTTTTAAAATCAAATAAACATATACTTCTTTTTGGTTGAAAAAGGAAAAAACTTTGCCATGATAAAAGGCATGGGTCTGCTGGTACATGCACTTGTCTCTGTATATAAAGTGTGTTCCGTTTCCTTTGACAAATATGCCCTTCGCAAATGACAAAATGACTAATCCATGATTATGAAAGTGATCTTTTCCTAATTAATCAGGACGTCTCTTTCTTTCGTTGGGTTCAATTTTGACAAACTCAATTTTACACGGGTCATTAACTAATATATTCACTTGAATCGATATTTAACTTAAAAATACAAAATATATGGGTCACCTGTTGGGCTTGCATTCGCTCATCTTGTCTGGCTTTTTGAAAACAAAATAAAAAATTATTGAACCCTTAATTTTGCTTACTTTTTGGATTAAGTAATCAAAGCATAGTTAGTTAATGCATTAATCACTTTACTTTGTGGTTCAAAACTTTGAATCTTGAAAGAGATTGCCTATGGATATGGGATTGGTTAGAATTAAATAATTTTTAGAAGTAAGGGTTATGTGGGTCAAATTTGGCGTTAATCAGTACTGTACCATTTTTCCAATATTCCTTTACATGGTACAATACTCCAATGCATGGGATCTCTTTGGATCCATCTGCATGAAATTCAAAACAAAAACGGGAGAGTTCCCACTTTGACCATCTTGGAATCTTGCATTCTATCTTGAGAGGATGGACATTTTTGGAATTCTAGGCTGAATTAACAGAGTGAGTGCAAATGATAATTTAAATTTGTATTAATTAATTTACTAATTAATTAAGTTGGATGGGTTTGCATGTGCAAGACACTGTTGTGGATTGGGATTTGGGAAATTATTATATGTGCTCGCAGAGGGGGGCAGTAGGCTGGCCAGGGCACCGGCCGGCCGATGGCCGTCGGCCTAGGGTCCTCTGGTACGGTGGGTTGAAATTGTCAAAAGTTTGGGGTTGGGAGTCTCATAGGTGATCTTTCCTGTGGTCCACCATCGTCCCAAATCATACAATATCGAGTTTGCTCTACGCATATATTGCTGCTGGCGCAGAATATGTGCATGGAAAGTCGAGTGTTTTGTGTTTGGCTCCTAAGAAAAGCATGGAGTCTAGAATGTTTTGTGTTTGGTTCCTAAGAAAAGCATAAAGTCTAGAGTGTTTTGTGTTTGGTTCCTAAGAAAAGCATTAGGTATTGTGTACGTATCTTCTGTTTGGGTCTAAAGAAAATTAAGCATAGTCTGGTGTTGTGTACCCCCTCTTCTATATGCATAAATAAATGTGATAATGTGATATTGGATTGAAACGATATGATTTATATTTCAAGTACAATAAATATAGTAATTTTAGTTAAATATTGTATTTTTGGAATCGTCAATGTATTTTGTATAAATTTTGTTGAGAGGTGATAATATTGTCCCATATTTGTCCCATTTATATGTGTGCATCTTCTATTTATCTGACTGGTCACTGGACATTGAGATGACCTAAGTGGCTAAGTAAAATATTTCTCAAGTGACTAACATCAAATGAAATAATCTACCCAAATCAAGTCAAGATATCACACAAGTTATGACTGAGAAAAATATGGTGAGATTTGACTACAATGGATGATAATAATATAATTTAATTTCAAATTTGAATAAACCCGAGAGTTTGAACTGTGGAGAATCTAGTACTTTTCGGGTGTTTAGGAGAGAATTAGCTTTGCTCGTGATAATTAAGCTAGTTAGTTACTTGAAAGTAAATATTGTCTTTAATTATCTTCTTTTTTTAAAGTTGGTTCATTTTATCTTTATATAATCCCGGTGAATTAGGACACTTTCGTAGTTAGTATAAATAGGGGATAGAGTTTGTATTTGTAAGCATCAACTTCAATATCAAACACATGATTATCCTATATACCTCCTCCTAATTTAACCATGACCCTACACTATTATGTCCCTTTTCCCTACCACCCTCTTCTTTTTCTTCTTCTTCTCTCTCTCTCTCTCTCTCTCCCCTAATTTGTATAAGGTCACGTTTTTCCTTTACCATTCTTGCGGTTTTTAATTTTCTCCAACTCTTTACCCTTAATTTTTGCCCTACCTTTAATTGATAGGTACTGATCCATTTGATGAAGTGCATGCGAATTCTTGATTATCTCATTACAAACTATCTTTTTCTACCCTTTACTTGATCGTAAAAAGTGTTTATTTCTTTTAATTAAATAGATTCTATTATAACTTCAATTTTTAAATAGTAAATAATAACATTTTTTATTTTAAATTAAACAAGCATGCATGTACTTTTGGTTGGAAGGTACCCTATTCAATCATGCAAACTGTTAAGTTGTTCTTGTATTTTTAATTTTCTTTTTTCAATTTATGTCATGTGTTTACATGTAGTTCTATGCATGGTAAACACACACAAGATTATAATTAATAAGCTCCAAAAAAAACTTTCTAAATGGCTAAACCTCATTTCAAAAATGGTCTCTTTATCTTATGTTTGTGAGATGTTTGACGATGACATCTTTTAAGGTTAAAAAAGTGTGTTCACGAAAAAATTTATATATATATATATATATATATATATATATATATATATATATATATTAAGGTGTATTATAAGAAGGGTTGTGTCGGACTTTATACATTAATTGGAGATAATTTTAGTACAAACACTATGATTGGCTAGATAAAGTATGCCCCTAGGCCAATAACATAGTATTTACTAGTAGAACAGGCTAGCACAATATTTACCCATCACTACGATAACAAAAGTTTTTCTTCAGAAGGTAAAATATCAAACCTGATTTCAAATAGATACAACTTTTGGAATGAAAAGAGTTATAGAATCTATAACTTATGGACATAGGTGATTTCAGTTTTGTCTAGGAGATTGAAGTTCAATTTGGGTTCCTAAATTAGACTCTGTTTTTTTTATCTAATGATAAATTTTATGAGTGGTGCTTTATTTGAATTTTGCAATTGCCTAAAACTTCCATTTTGTTATGAAAAAGTAAGTCATAGGAAATGTGAATGCCACCCCATCTTCCACCACTTCGGTTTTCCACCTCAATAAATATATATTATTTATTTATTTATTATTATTATTATTATTATTATTATTATTTTACTAAAAGATGGCGGTACCTTCAATTATTTATTAATAAATCCTCACTTTTGGTGGAGGAAAAATGTGGTTACAAGATAAGTAAAAGAGAGATAATAGAAAAATAAAATAAAATCCTCCCAGAAACAACATCAGCAACCAATCAAATCAGGACAACAAAATTAAACAAAGCTAACAAAGAAGATAAAAACACAAAAACAAACATAGACAAATCAAAACTCACAAAACAAAACTCGATATTTGAACTAATGATGAACGGAAGTGAGACCCTACCTATCCATCCGAAAAATACCTTTTAGATAACGTGGTAGAATGTGTTGTTCTTCGTAGATTACATTGTTTCTCATTTCTCCTTCTTTAGTAAGAAAATCAGCTGCACCTCAATAAATGTTATGTTATCCATATTGCCCTATAAAAGGGCACCCTATCCCTCACATTTGGAAGTTCATCTTTGCATGCTTGTATACACATGACATGCTTGAAGTAAGTAAGGTATATAGAAAGAAGAGGAGAGATAAAGAGAATAAAGATATCTTGTACAAGGCCGGTTCCGATATTTTGTTCAAAACCGGTTCCAAATCATCTTGTAATTCTGCCCGTAATAGTGAAGTTTTGATCCCATCTGGCCGTGGAGTGGGCATAGTCAAACCATGTAAATTTCTATCTTGTCTTTATTTATTTTCTGCATCTTTTATAAAAATATTATTATCATGAGACTCTAATCAACTGAGTTATTTCTTTAATTTTTATTTAATATATTCATTTCTTATAAGTTTTACTCCATGAGAATATAATATTTTCCAAAATAGAATATGTTTTTTAATGTTTAAAGAATACCAATCTCAGAAGAGATGGTAAGATTGTCCTCTGGAAGATGCAATATATTTAAATCTCTCGAAGAAATAATTCTCTTGTAGAGGTAATATATTTAAATTTCTCGTTTATATTTTTAATCTCCTGAAAAGATAGACCTTTTGAAGATGGTATATTTTTAACTTCCCGAAAAGATGTTAAATTCGACTTCCTAAAGAGGTGAAACGTTTATCCTCCCGATGAGGTAGTATATTTTACCTCCAGAAGATGTGGTAAATTATTAACCAATTTAATATTTTAAATTGGAATCATACTCCTGAAAAGTACAAATTGAGAAAAATAAAATAATGACCTTGAAGAAATATATTTAAGTACCCCAGAAGGGTGGAAATAATATTATATTATTATCTCAGTTTTATTTCAGTTTTTACATTTTGTTTTCTAAATTGCCTTACTATTGTTAATTTATTTACCTAAGTAAAGTTGAATTTGTTTCGCTTGATATCAAAGACAATAATTATTTATCATGGATTCTTGATGTTGATATCAATTTAAATGCAATGAACTTGGGAAACAATATTTTAGATGGAAATACCACATCCCTGTAGAAACGCGCAAAAGTTATGATCTTCTTTCGTCATCATTTAGATGAAGAATTAAAGACCGAATACCTCACTGTTAAATACCCACTTATCCTATGAAAAAATTTAAAGGATAAATTTGACCACCAGAAAAATGTGATTTTACCAAAAACTCGATATGAATGGTTGCACTTGAAGTTGCAAGATTTTAAAACTGTTGGTGAATATAACTCAGTCCTACATAAGATTAGCTTGAAACTAAAATTATGTGGTGAAAATATTATTAATAAAGACATGCTAGAAAAAAACTTTTACTACTTTCCATCCCACTAATGTTGTAACCACTTGGAAAATTATAATAATTAAATAATTAGGAAAATGATAAATGGAATAGATAAATAAAGAATAAAGGGAAAAGGGAAAATTTTGGAAGAAGGGAACAATAGATCTCGTTGACGAGTTTCATGTTCTCGTCGACGAAGTTCAGTTCCTCGTCGATGAGAAGATCCTGAATGAGCAAATTTCAGGTTTTAGGACTCGTCTAGGAATGAATCTCCTCGTCGACGAAGTTCCTTCGGTGACTCATCGACGAATCATCTTTATTCGTTGATGAGGCCACGTGGCAAAGTCGAGTATAAGAGGGTTTGGGGAAGCTTCCACACGAAGAAACTTATTTTCTCTGCTTTCTTTCTCTCTCTAAAAGTCCCTCTGCCTTCTCTCTAGCTTTTCAGCCCAAAGACGATCGGAGACCGCTACGGTGTTCTAGGGAAGATTCTCTATATATCTAGCAGAGCAATTTTCTAAACTGGATTTTTCGAGAAACACTCCTAAATTGAGGTAAGGGTTAATATTCTCAGTTTTGAGTTTTTAAAGGTTTATTTAAAGTTTATAAGTTGAGAAAATGTAGAACTAGTAGTTTATTTAGGAATTATTTAATTAAACTAGGGTTTTTGAAATAGAGTCCGAGTGAGTGTCACAGACACCTTTTGGGGATTCCTATTGGCGTAATTCAAGAAAGTAGGTAAGGGGAAATATATATTAAACTAGATTTTTATGAATTAACTGGAAAATGAAAAATGTTATGAATAAATATGTCTATATGTTTTTGTATGGGTTTAAAATATCAATCGTTTAAATTATGTTTTCTGAGCCTAGGGCTGTTTTATTAGATATGTATGTGTGAAAATGGAATGATGAAAGTGAAAGATAATTTCGGGATAATTTTGTAAGAAATGAAAGGTATATTTTCAGTATGTAAATGTTAAATGTAGGTTGACTTATTTTACAAGAAATATATATATATATATATATATATATATATGTGAATTTTACTGCAAAATGGTGTGGCATGAGTAAAATAGAATTTTGTGTGGGATTATCTTATATGTATGAGATGCGGGATATACACGAAATGAACTGAAATAAAAATGTTATATGAAATATGTTGCATGTGAGTGTTAATGCAACCACGAAACCAAAAACAGCTGAAAGATGCTCGAACTAACACAAAAACAACTAAAAGATGTTGGGTAGTAGATTAGCGCATTTCTATGTGGATTAACACAAAAACAGCTGAAAGATGCTAGGACTAACACAAAAACAGCTGAAAGATGTTGGGACTAACACAAAATAGCTGAAAGATGTTGGGTATATCATGAAATGGAATGAAAATGAGAAGGAAATGGAAATGAAATGTGAACGATGTGAAATGGGAAAAGCCACGTCAAGTGAAATGAAATGAAATGTAAAAGATGAACACAAGAATAGTTGAGAAAGGCAGGATAAATGACAGACATAATAATGCATTATGGTAGTATCATTATCAATGCTTGTAGAACATGTTACGTTTGGGCGGGGCAAACTCTTCGCCTGAGGGCTTGTTGAGAAAGGCGAGTGCCCTAGTTGTATTAGGTGAAGCTGTAGGCTGCATAACATACTCGAGCAGAGGGAAATTACTTGTATGGGCGGGTAGATTTCCCTATTCTTAGGAGCCTTCGTTGGTAAATTTTTGTATGAACTGTGTGAGTACGAGATTACTTCTTCACCTGAGGGCTTACTGAGTAAGGTGAGTGCCCTGGTATGCTTTAGTTGTGACCTTCGGGTTGTAATGACCCCGACTCGCCACGTGGGCCCGGAGTGCTACTTTAGTGACATCAGTGTACCTGATACCTTATTCATCAAACATAAAACACACATATGTAGCAAAAATAAAATATAAAATCATTAAATTACATTACCAGAGTTCTAACTATCTTTATACACCAATATATCCATTTTCACATAATTACATCCCATAAAATTAAACAAAAATAAAATCTCTATCCACACACTACCTACATAAAATTTACACCATTAGCCTGACTCCTCTAGCCTATTAGACCCGATCTTTAGGATTCCTTGAAAAGACAATTTGTAAAGTAGGGGTGAAACACAACTCAGTAAGGGAAAGACTAAGTTAATGTCAGTGTGTGGTCATCATGCATTTAGTGTACAAAAAATAACCAGTTCACTAAGCTGATAAACACATTTATGAAAACATTCTTATTTTACACTCACACACATAATTAGTCGAGGATAAGGAAGATTACTCACCCATACAAGTAGCTTCCCTATGCTCTAGTACCATTACTGCTACCAGCGCACTCACCTTTCTCAGTAAGCCCTCCAAGTTATCTTATTAATTAACCGTATTCCAATAAATTAACAGATATGCATATAAGACACTCTCTGTGACAAACACGCGATTTACTTCCTCTACGACACGACTTGTGCGACCCGAAGGCTAGACTAAAATTGGGTGATCAGCCCAAACCAAGTAAAAAAAACAACATCCTCTGCAAACACATCTGCAAGCATCCAAAACAAATTTGTTGATCCGACGCCCTTACTTCAACCTTATGCAGGTAGTCGGCTAGACCCCCTACACTTTTATCCAGAACAGTGTGGGTGCACATGGTCTAACTAGCAACGGTACTGTGCTCACATTACACTTGTCCCTAGGGTTCCTAAAGCATATTATGCAATTTAGATAATAGAAATCACCATTTAAAACATTAATTCACATATATTTCCTATTATTCCAAAAACCTAGCCCTTGGCCACAAAATAGAATTCGGCATATAGCCATCAATTAAAACTCGGTCCTCGGTCGTCAAATAATAATCTTGACCCTTGGCCAATCAAACAATACCCAGCCACTAGCCGTTAGTTCAAACACCTGCATTTCATAAACAGTTCCAGTATTTCTCAAACAATTTAGCATTTCAAAATTCCAAATCCAAATATATAATAATTCATACCAATTAAATCATCTGTCACACGATTTTCCACATTTTAACATATCCATATAAACAAACAAGCTTTCCACCGTTCATTTTATTCAAAAATACGATATCATATATCCTAGGTTTATAAAATCTATTTCAAACGGTTGATTTTCAAAATAGCCTTTAAATTCCCAAATAAATAAATAAATAAATATATTTATATAAACATAACAATTAAATTGATTCAAGTTTCATAAGATTACTGACTTAACTTAATTCCCTTACCTGATTTCTGAAAAAAACCCGCTAACACCTCGGCCTACGCCCCATGGTGTTCAAAATCCCTGAAGCCTTGAAATTCAAATTTCACTACATTACTCATCACAATCCCTAGAGTAACTTTTCCTAAAATTTTCCTAAGCTCTGAATACCCTAAATAGCCTAATAAAGTCTAAATTATTAAATTTACCCCAGATTTAGGATTGGTATCTCGGAACTCCAATTCGAAAACCCATTTCTGCTAGATTGTAGAGAATCTCCTCACGAATCTCCTGACAATTTTCGTTCGTTAATTGGGCTTATAATTTAAAATAAATTGAGGTAAGTTTGAGAATTGACCTTTTCCCAAGAGATATGCTTACGCCACCCCCACGACAGATCAACTCCAGTAGAAGTGTCAGTGGCGACGAACAGAACCAAACAGTATTTCCGAATTTTTGATCGGCTGAATATTAGAGACGAAATTGAGGAAAGTGGGAGAGAGGGGAAGGAGGAGACGAATGTAGTTGCGTGCCTCTTCTTTTTGCAATCTTGAGATTTCAATCTCAGGATTGTCTCCTTTATACATATCCTATATATTATTTTAATTATTTTTTTTATTTTTTTATTTTTTTATTTTTTAATTAAATTAATTAATTAATTAATTTTTTAGGATCACTACACAAGTTGCCTAAAGTATCAGAGCAGTGGGGTGCTACTTGTATTGGGGCACCGGGGGGGGGGGGGGAATCACCTCTATCCTTAGGTTTTTCTCGTGGATAAAATATCTTGCATGTGATTGATTAGGTTTAGAAAATGATTTTAGAAATCATGTTAAGATTTACAAATGTTAATTATAAGCTTATGTTGGCCACACAATGTTTTAATATATTGTTTCTTCCCTTAATGAGATGTGTCTCACCCGAATACAATTTATTCCTTTTCAGGACCTCCACGGGATCAAACTTAGAGAGTTCGAGGTTATTATAGCATTTTTGAGTTAGAAAGGAAAAAGGGTATAAATTTGACGATACTTTTGGGTTGTATAAATTTATGTTTTATATTTTAAGTCACCTGAGAAATGGATGAATGTGAATACTAGAAGTTGTGGTATGTTTTTGGAGTTATGTATATATATGTGGATACGGGTGGATGTTTGTTTTATGTTAGAATGTAGATAGATGTAGAAAATTCTGGTATATTATTGATGAAGGATTATAGTCATGTTTTCGACTGCGTAATTATTAATGGAATAATAGGTACAAGAAAATGAATGACGTGACACCTAGGTCCCACAAGACCGGTTCGGGGTGCCACAAAGCACGGTTAATCAGGTATAACGCACCGGACCCGGTTTATGGGTTCAGAGCGTTACAGTTTGGTATCAGAGCAAAGGTTTTGGGATTCTGTAGACTTAGGAATGATTTATACCAGTGTATAGGAATCAGTTAGGTTGAGGATAGGAAATAGGTAAGCTAGGTGTTGAGAAGTATAAGATTTTGTTTTGTAGTTTAGAGGCGGAAATACGTTGACAATTTTCTATGATTTTTCTGAAGTAGTCGACGGGCTCAAAAAAGCAATGTTTAACCTTAGATGATTTCTTTTCTGAGCCATGGGATTGGTCCTTATATGGAGAATTTGGATGTATATTGGATTTAAATTATATAATTGTGTTATTGGGGTTATGATATGAAATTCTTATCTCTTTCCTATCCTATTTTCAGAATGGATCTTAGGGATGAGAACGTAGAGGCTGAAGGAAGGGATGATTCAGAGACTTCCAGTGAAGAGGACATTGATACCTCTGCAATGCTGTGGAGTATAACTCGGTAGGTTAGAGCCGAAATGAGGAAGGATTTGACAGAGCAGAATTGTCCACCTATAGGTCAGGCTGCAGTATTAAGGAGTTTATGACAATGAACCCTCCGACCTTCGTAGGAGGACCTGATCTAGTGGTCGCAGAGAATTGGATACAAGAGATAGAGGAGATCATGGCTGTACTCGACTGCACAGACAAATAGAAGGTCCATTATGCTACATTTAGGATGACCGGAGATGCAAAATGCTGGTGGCTTTCTGTGAAGCTACTAAAGGAGCAGAGGCTGGTAAAGATAGCTCTGACGTAGGAGAGGTTAAAGGAGCTATTCTTTGAAAGGTATTTTCCCTTATTTGTCAAAGAGGAAAATATTGAGGAATTCACTAACCTGACCTAGGGAAATATGACAGTCAGAGAATATACGGTCAAGTTTGTTGAATTGTCGCGTTTTGCTCCGTTCCTAATTCCGAATGAGGTAAGGAAGGTCAGAAAATTTTAAAGGCCTGAGATGTAGAATCTACGAATTGGTGATGGGATTCCAAGTCTAGAATTTCTCAGACTTGGTAGATAAGGCTACGGTACCGCAGAAGAGCATCCAGGGTAGTACAGAGCCTACAGAGCAGAAGAAGAGGCCTGCACCTTC
Source organism: Malania oleifera (assembly GCF_029873635.1). Taxonomy (NCBI): domain Eukaryota; kingdom Viridiplantae; phylum Streptophyta; class Magnoliopsida; order Santalales; family Ximeniaceae; genus Malania; species Malania oleifera. The sequence goes on from NC_080425.1 coordinate 80,141,998, forward strand.
CAGTTTTTCAAGTTGAGGTCAGTCAGGGATCAGGAAAGAAAGGAAAATATGTAGTGGGTCCCGGTTATTAGGATAGTCAGTCCTACCCCATATTCTAGACATGCAATAAGAGGCATAGGGGTGAGTGCTGGTTTAGATTCCTACCTGTTTCAGGTGCGGTAAATCCTATACCCACAGCGTTCAAAACTCAAAACCCTGAAATTCATATTTTTCCCAAATTAATCTACTCAACCTCCAAAATATTTCTCTTTTAGCACTTCTTGGGCCCTATATACTCCAAATAGATACTTAAACCCTAAAATACCTTACTTGCCCTAATTTTGGAGTGGTGTCAAATGACTTCAAATCAACAATCCACTTCGCCTAAGTTGTAGAGAATCTCCCCACGAATCCCATGGTAGCTTCTGATCGTCAAAACGGGCTTAAACAGAGCGAGAAATGAAGAGAGAAGGTGGGTTGGCTGAACCTAGATGGAGAGAGAAAAGAGAGAAGAGAAAAATCACGCTATGACGATTTGCCTATTTATAGGTCAGGCTTTGTCGACGAGTTAAAGTGATTCGTCGACTAGTCAAAGAAGACACTTCGTCGATGAGGAGGCTGGTTCGTCGATGAGCCTTAAATTCTTTGAAATTCCTGGACTTTCAGTATCTTCTCGTCAACGAGACATGTATACTTCGTCAACGAGACCCAGAAGGACATTCGTCGACGAAAACTCTAGGTTCGTCGACGAACCCCTACTAATGCCCCTTTTTAAAATTTCCTTCCCCTTTCTTATTTTTTTCCTTTTTCTTTCCTTTATTATTTTTTATAAATAAATTTTCCCAGTCTCTACATATAACATGCTCCTAAATTTTAGTTTTAAGACATTTACACCATTTAAAACCATAGAAATTAGCAGGAAAGGAATGTAAAAAAAAAGAAAGAAATGAAAAACATCAATTATCAATTTAATGAATTCTAAACATTTTCTTAGTTTTGGAGATTTCAAAATTTTAATATTATTTAATATGAATTTTTTCATAAATTTATATATATATATATATATATATATTTGCGCCTCATTTTGTCAAATTTCATATGAATCAAAATTCAAAATTTGAATTCCTAATTTTCAAAGTCATAATTATAATATGACTTTACAAGAGGATTGGAAATGAAATGGTTTTGAGCTTATAACAACTCTCTTTGATGAAATTTTAAATAAAAGACAATATAGATAATTTTCTAGTCTCCATTTTTTGATATTTTAGAATTTTAAATAATGAAAAATGTTACTTGTTATTTTTAAATTTTCAAATTTTGTATAACTTTTTTTTAAAAAAAAATAGAATTACTTTCAAATTTCCATAGATATACTTTTGTACTTATTTTTAAAAAAGTGAAACTTAAAAAAGCTTTTTATGTGAATCAATTGTAATTTTTTGTACAAATTATTATTGCATGTGGACTCCACTCACTTTGACTAAATTTGAAACTTACTAACATTTTGGTTTATATAATTTGTTAAGTTTATTTTTTTTGAGTGAAATCATAAGTTATACCATTAAATAAATCTATTTTAGTCTCTATACTTTTAATTGATGCAATGAAAAACGTGTACTAATTAATTTCACGCAATTATTTTTGTCATCTTAATTAGTTCTAAAAGATACATTATTATATCTAGGGCAAGCGACACTAGTCTTCTATGTGGTTTACCAAAAATACAAAAACCTTTTTTGAGGTTTTAAAAATATAAAAAACCTCCATTGAGATTTCAAAAATGTTAGAGACTTCCCTTGAGGTTTATCAAAAAGACAAAAAACTCCCTTAAAAAATCTTGTCTTTTATGTAAAATAAAAGGAAAGATTTATGTTTTTTGACAAACCTTAGGGGAGGTTCTTGGAATTCTTGAAACCTTAGGGGAGGTCTCTGAAATTTTTGACATCTCATGGGAGGATAGTGTCTTTTGCCTTTATATCTATTAACCATTTAAAAAGTTTCACAAAAGAATTTCATGCTTTGCTACTTATTTCCATTATTTTACAAATTGAAATCAAAATTGACATCAAAATTAAAATTCCTTTCGGAATTTCCATACTTTTGGAGTTCAAAATTTGAGTCCAAATCAAAAGTTAAGAACCTGACAAAAAATTCATCATCTCAAGTTGGGAGTATGGATTTAAATTTATTTCGGCAAAACTTTTTGGCTCTTTCTACACAAAACTAAATTTAATGTCTAAAATATATACTCACAAACACTAATATAATTCTATATTATATATTATGTTTTGTATAAATCTATTCAACTTCAAATTTAAAATTAAATACATCGTTCTATTATAAGTAAGTTAAACTCTAAATTTTGTCCAAATCAACACAAATACTCTTACTATACCTGGAGATAATTTATTTAGTATTTTTTTCTTATAACGACAAGAGACGAAAAGATTGAAATTCTTTCTATTATTTTTTTATTTTTTTACTTTTCCTTCCTGGTCAAATTCCCATCCCTCCCTAGGTTTAGCAAACACACTATTAATTTCCCAATTAACCTTGACTTTTTTGAACCATATGAAAAAATGTTTGACCTATTCCCCAGTACTAATATAATGTAGCATGTCATGTCCAAGGGCATGGGACAAGCGTGCCATATTTCAAGGTGTGTTTGCTTTGACAAATATGCCCTTGGGAAGAAACAAAATGACTGATCTTGTGATTATCAAAGTGTTCCCTAATTAATGGCTATGTCCCTTCTTGTTCAAACATAAATAAAATATTTTTTAATAGAATTATTTTTGGAATACACTTTTAATGAGAATGTAAGAGAAACCCTTTATTAGTTTAACTTATTTCTTCTTTAGTCTTCAAAATTAGGATCGACCATCATTCACCTAATTTAATTTACTCATAGTTCGTTGATAAATACACAATAATAAATTATAATAAAATGAATATATATTTTAATACTTGGATATATAGTTAAGTAGAATTGTATAAGAAAACTACGCTTATTATCTCAGTTCATTAATTTTCTTTCGAAATACTTTCAATTTATTCTTAGCATTACCCAAAAAACTCTAGTAAACAAAATTTCAAGAAATAATTTCTTTTCTTTCTTGCATACTAATAATCTGAGTTTATTTTGTTCGCTTATTATTATCTTATGCTAGGTTTTTAATGATCCAATTTTACACGAATCACTAATTAATAATATACTTAAATCAATTAATATTTAATTTAAACACATAGGAGACGAATCACCCGTCAGGTAAGCATTGACTCATATTGTCTTTCCTTTACAAAACAAAAACAAAAACTATTAAACCTTAATCTGGTTTAGTATTTAGATTAATTAATCAAAGTATAGTTAATTAATGCATTAATCACTCTTCTTTGTAGTTATGAACCTTGAAATTTTGGTTTAGTTTTTCGAGTAATTAATCAAAGCATTTATCACTCTACATTGTGGTTCAAAACTTTGAATTTTGAAAAGAGACTGCCTATGACTATGGGATTGGTTAGACTTACAGAGCTTTTAGAATACTAATTATTTTCTTAACCTAGGTTTTTAATGATCCACACGAATCACTAATTAATAATATACTTAAATAAATCAAAGGAGACGGATCACCCGTCACATAAGCATTGATTCATTTTGTTTGTCCTTTAGAAAACAAAAAATAAAACTATTAAACCCTTTAGTTTTCAGGGTAATTAATCAAAGTATAGTAAATTAATGCATTAATCACTCTACTTTGTAGTTATAAACTTTGAAATTTTGGTTTAGTTTTCAGATTAATTAATCAAAGCATAGTTAATCAATGCATTAATCACTCCTGCAGTTCAAAGCTTTGAATTTTGAAAAGAGAGTGCCTATGGATATGGGTTTGGTTAGAATTAAAGAATTTTTAGAAGTAAGGGTTGTTTGGGTCAAATTTTGCATTAATCACTATCCCATTTTTCCGTTCCTTTGGTACAATTCTCCAATGCATGAAATTCAAACAAAAATGGGAGAGTTCCCACTTTGACCATCTTGGAATGTGGCATCCTATCTTGAGAGGAGGGACATTTTTGGAATTCTAGGCTGACTTAACTGATTGAGTGAGTGCAAATAATAATAATAATAATAATAATAATTAAAATTTGTATAAGTTAATTCACCAATTAATTAGATTTGCATGTGCAAGGCACTATTGCTTGGATTGGAAAAATTATATTATTTTATATATGTATATACGTGCATGCATGGAGCGGGGGGCACGCGTAGGGCACCGGCCGGCCACTGATGGTGGGCGTAGGTCCTTTGTCAATGGATTGGGGTTGGGAGTCCTACGGACGGTCTGTCTTGTGGTCCCGATGCTAGGACCATCATCCTAAACCACACAATGACTTTGGTCTTGGTGTTACTGCTAGGAGAATCTGTGCATGAAGCCTTGCGTTTGGTTCCACAGAAAGGCATAGGGTGTTTTGTGTTTGGTTCCGAAGAAAATTAAGCATGGAGTATTTTGTGCCTTGTGTTTGGGTCCAAGAAAAGCAAAGACATACTCTGGTGTTGCGCATCCTCTCTTCCAAAGGCACAAATAAATGTGGTCTTGCTCTTGTTAGAATTATATGAAGAACAGCGATATGGTTTAGGGAGTCTTCAGATTTCAAGAATGATAAATAAAGTTTTTTTCTTTTTGATCAGTGAAGAATGATAATTTTTTTTGATAAATAAAGTAATTTTAGTTGAAAAGATCAGAGTTTCAGGTTGTCATCATATTTTGGAGAGGTCTTGAATTTGGAGTTCTATTAGTTTTGAATTAGATGTAATATAAAATTATATTGAAATTTATTCAAATCCATCCGAATTCAAATTCAAGGTCCGAAATTCATGCTCCAACACATAACCTAACTTTGTGTTTAAGAATATGGATTTCAGGACTTGAATTTGAATGAATTTTATCTAAATTTATCAAAATATAATACATATGTTGAATTTCTTCAAAATTCACACAATTTCAAATTCAAGTCTTCAGATCCGTGCATGCCTTTTTAAGAAAATATTGCTTAACTAGCAAATGACGAGTGTCAAAATAATTAGGTCATTCGCCCATGCCAAGACAAGTGGCTCGAAGGATTTAGATATTGTCTAGCTAATCTCAAGTTATAGCACGTAACTATGTGTTTTTAATGAGGAAAAATTAGGATATGACTACAAGGGTTTAGCTCCGAATCAATTGAGTTGGTAACAATTTAATTTCAAATCTAAATAACATTGAAATTTGAATGCTAAGGGGTAAGAATTAGGTGTTTAATCAAATCTGGATTGCTTAGGTGCTTATGAGAGAATTAGATACATTTTATCTTTATATGTTTAACAAGTTGATTTGTTCTTACTGTTATAGTCTTTAGTGAGTTAGGACTTTTGAAAAGCTCGATAGAAATATATTATGATATTGCATTTGTAAGCATCAACCTCAATGTCAAACACACGATTATGCTGTATAGCTCTTTCTAATAATTATTCATGGCCCTGCACCATTTTATGCCTTTTCCCTATCATCTTCTCTTTTAGATATTATTCTTTCACTCTTTATCTCTCTTTTTCTCTTCTATCCCTTTTAATTTGTACTCATTCATCTCTCTCCTTACTCTTTCTATGATATTTGTCGTTAATTTTATATCTCTTGTCTTGTTCATAGATTGTAAAATACCTCTTCATTAATAGGGCGCTTGCATATTTACTGAGATTGTCACGAGTTTCTAATTATATTATGGCTAACCATTCCTTAACTATTCTTTATCTATTCTTAAAAGGTTTTCATTTTTCGTACAAGTAAGAATACACATTTGGTAGGGAATGTATTTTTTTTTTTTCAATTTATGCCATGTGTCCTAAGGCATAATTACAATATATTTATCTCCACAATTTTTTTTTTTTAATAAAAAACATCATGAGTGTTTAAACCTTATTTGCCGAATAATTTTATTACAGCAAAAAGTCAAATACCATTACATTTGTAAGATGCTTGACAATCACACTTCAGGGGCGTGGGCTTTAGACATTGCTTGGGGATTTTTTTAAGTACAAATATTATGATTGGTTAGGTAAAATATATCCTTTGGCAAACAAGTGTCTTTAGGTCAATAAAATTTTTCATCCCTCTTTAAATATCAAATTATTAGATAATCAAGCTGATTAGTTGATTTTTAATTTATATAAATTAATCTCTCTCTCTCTCTCTCTCTCTCTCTCTCTCTCTCTCTCTCTCTCTCTCTCTCTCTCTCTCTCTCTCTCTCTCTCTCGTATTTGGTAGTTATTAATAATCAAATGCTTACCATCAATCTTGTGAGAGTTACAAATAATTCAACTCTTTTATAAACATTTAAATAATTTCAAAAGAAAGAAACAATACTTTCTTCAAGTCTCTTTTGTTCAAGTTTATCTTTTTAGTTGATTTTCTTAAAATATTAAATGGAGAATTACTCTTTTATAGGAGAGGAATAAATGCTCAAATTTGAATATTCTGGTCATTAAAAAAAAAAATAAAAAATGCTCAACTGCAAGTGAAGACTCTCTTGCATGATTTTATAATCCTTTATTCAATTACAGACAAGCTACAGATGAGTGGCTCTTAGCTACCAATGGGTTAGCCCCTCCAGAGAAAGACGGGGGTCTCATTCGCGTGAACTGCTCAATCGTGTAGCTCCACTCCCCTGAACTCCTAGCTATCTCTGTCATCACCTGTTGGGTGAAACTACGTAGTACTGCATCAGGGTCTCCTACACCCATACCGGAAGACCCTGCATCGTCACCTCCAACCTGTGCACTACTACTCCTTGGGTCCATCCTGATAATGGTTTAAAATAGTCTTATAATTTTATCATCTCAACATCACTAACACACTCAACAAACCAAACACATAAAATGTTTCTTTACAATCATCCATCCCTAATATCCTTTATTATTCTGACAACTACACTATCTTGGTTTATATGTTTTGATGATATTAACCTATTTGTTGTTCCTAATATTTTTCATTTTTGCAGATCTTATCTAGTACAGGTACAAAGTGTCGGATATATGGAGGTACCAAATCAAATCGGACCGAGTAGACATCAAATAGGAAAGATCGGAATGATGCTGACTCGAAAGCACCAAAGCACATCTTGAAGTTTTTATTGTGTATAAATTAATTATAATAAGGGTTGTGTGAGTGAGTGCGTATTGTAACTCTTACGGTGTGTGTCTTGCATGATTTTTAAGTAAGAGTTGAACCATTGCATAAGCATACTAGGACACATGAGCATATAGTATTGCACTAAAGACATAAACACAAACTCACCTTTCATGGCTTTCAAAGTTAAACTTAAAGAGTTTGTTAAATGAATCCTAAACTCAAATATGTTTTCTAAAGAGAAAAGTTTTCAAACATCTTAGTGTTTGGAACATCTTCGTACTTAGTCCTGATTTTATCAAAAACGAGTCTTGTGTCCTAAAGGTTCAAAGAAAGTCAAGTATATTTATAAAAGGACATACTAAGCATATAAGATATCAAAATGGGTTTTTAAACATGTTTTATTAATCAAGATATCTTATATTCAAAAGAAAACTCATTTGAATAAGTTTTAATCTTCATTAGACTTAATACATTTCATATACTTTTGTCCAAGAATGTTTTGAGTCATTAAAACACTTTTTGATAAGGAGAAACAAAACAATCGTCACTACCGTAGTGCAGCCTTGAGTTCTGAACACTTTTTGATATTTTGAGTATAACTTTTGCTAGAGAATTCAAAATGGGACAATCTTGGTGTCCCTGAAAAGCTAAGACAAAATTCCACAACTTTCATGTTTATGACATTTTCAAATTTAGGGACCTCATCGACGAACACAGGAGATTCGTCGACGAGGTGCAGGGGCCTAGTTGACGAGTCCAATGGGCAGAATGACGCTAACGGGCCGAAAACAGTTAGTTTACCAAATAAAATATCTTTTCTTCCCTCAAACAGCTAGTTAACGGCTCCTAAGGCTCTTGGGCTATAAATACAAGCTATTAGACTTGTATTAACATGGTTTTGAAGGTTTTTGATCATTGTTAGTAAAAAACATCATTTTATACAAAACCTAGCACATTGCATATTAGTTCTTCATTACATGTGCTCATTCTCTCTTACTCACTTATTGTGTTTGATTCAATTCTTGAGAGAATAGTGTGAGATTTGAGTTGTAAATCATATTTGCTCATATTAAGGAGCATTCTTTGTAATCTTCCATCTTCTTGTGAAAGGTTCTTTGTGAACCAAGTTGTAAGGTTCTTTGTGAACTGAATCGGTAAAGGCTCTTTGTGAGCGGTAGAGATTTGTTGCCGAGTTTGTAAGGCTTGCTCCATTACGAAAGGAGCGATTATAGTGGATTGTGGAATCCTTGGTTTGGTTCTAAGGTGTGGATGTAGGCTTGGTACCGAACCACGTAAAAATATTGATGTTGTTCTTTCTCTCCCTTACACTCTTTATTTTATATTTTGTGGATGATTTATATTTATATTGCAATATAGTTTCTTGTATCTTGCCAAGAGTTTTTATTTTGTAGAAAAATACTTATTCCTCGAAAAGAGTCTCCTAACCATCTCTGCCATCACTTGTTGGGTGACGCTATGTAGTACTGCATCAGGGTCTCCTCCACCCATACCGGAAGACCCTGCATCGTCACCTCCAACCTGTGCACTAGTACTTCTTGGGTCCATCCTGATAATGGTTTAAAATAGTCTTATAATTTTATCATCTCAACATCACTAACACACTCAACAAACCAAACTCATAAAATATTTCTCTACAATCATCCATCCCTAATATCCTCAATCTCAATTTAGAATCTAGTCCTACCACTCAGAAACAAGAACGAGCGATAATATCCATGGTTTTCCTGAAATCGTCACCTTAGGAAAATCACAGAAACAACCTCAGAACTCCTGTCTCTAGGTTGCAAGATAAAACCCCAAATTTCCTATCTCATCCTCTAACAATAACTAACTCATATCTCAATCCATCCATTCACTATTCTCATCAAAATTCATTTCTAAACTCTGGTATTGTATTCAACTGTTTACTAAAGTCTGTAGAATCTAGCAACCTAGACTTTGATACCAAACTGTGATGCCCCGATTTTCATAATATTTTTTTTATAATCAATAATTCCACATATGCAAACATCGGCCACGTCAGAAACCTTGATACCATATCAACATAGCCCAACCGGCAATGGGATACCGAGTAAACATACATACAAACAATCATAACAGCGGAAGTCAATATTTACATACCTTCCAAAATACAAATAACCAGAGTACTAAACATCCACACACATATACATATCTATCACATTCTCAAAACAAACATAAAATACTCTTGGGGAATCCTCCATCTCTAACTTAAAACACTTACCCAGTCTAATCAGGGTCTTAACTCCCCTCTATATCGGAGCTCCATCTCTAGGCCTGTCACTGTTCCTTAAAATATTTAAATATTTGGGTGAGACACATCTCAGTAAGATGGAATAAATTATTTACAGTGTGTGACAGTATGAGTTTTATTATATCATAATATACATATACATTTCAGTGATAACACCATTTGAGAAAATACACCACTCATTCTCACAATCTTATAGATATAAAATAAAAACTTTACAAGTTTTATTCCCATATTTCATCTCATTCTCATGCAACCCATATTTACCAACGAAAGCTCCTGAGGATGGGGGAGATTACACGCCCATACATGTAGCTCTCCTCTGCTTTGATATCATTTGTAGCCCTACCCGATTAATTCGAGTACGACTACAACTAATATTTATTAGGGCACTCACCTTACTCAGTAGGCCCTCAGGCGGAGAGTTTTACTTTGCCTTAGTTATCTATGTTATTACACTCACGCACTTTCTTTGCACTTTCAATTTCATTTCATCATCTAGCACACTGCCCTGAGAATATTCTTTCTATGCCATGCTTGCAGAGACCTAAAATATTATAGTAATTAAATGATAAAAGAAAGGAGAAAGAAGAAATTTTATAAGAAGGTTCAGTGGGGCCTCATTGAAAAGTGTAGAAGTGCTCGTTGACGAGCAGACTATTGGGCTTGTCGACGAGAAGTTACCGAGAGGAGCGTTTTCAGGGCTTGAGTCTCATCGACGAGGAGTAGGCACTCGTTGACGAGACTATGGCTTGGACTCATTGACGAGGAGACGTGGCTCGTCGACGAGGCCACGTGGACAACACTTTATATAAAACCAAAAACAGATTTTTAACGAAAGAAATTCATTTATCAGTCTCTCTCTCTCTCTCCCTCTCTCTCTCTCTCTCTACATGGTTTCTCTGCCTTCACTCTATATTTTCGGCTCCGTCTCTTCCCGATTCGAAGATCAGAAGCTACCAATGTGATCTTTGGGAGATTTTCTATCACATAGTTGGAGTGAAATGTTGATTTGAGAAGTTTGGGAACCATCCCAAAACTAGGGTAAGTGGATTATTTGAGTATTTCCAGTATTACCAAGTTCATTTGAGCTTAGATTTTATATTATATGAGAATATACTGAAGTTTTATAAAGTAAAATCAGGGTATTATATTTTAAGGAATATGGCGTTTTGGGACTTTGCAGGAATGGATTGAGGACCCTAGTGGATATCTTTTAGAAACCCAAGTAAATAATGAATAGTCTATATTTCAAAAGATAGAAAAATGAAGTATATTCAGGTATTTAGTTGATTGACAGGATATATATGTCTATTTTCAGGGTTATGGAATTATAAATGCCAGAGGTGTAATTTAGAACATTAGTAGGTGAGTTTAATTACGAGGTAAGAGAAATATGCCATGCTAGGAATTTAGTATGGTTATCAGCAGAAATTATATGTTTTACCAGATTATTATTATTCAGATCATAAAATATTTGTATAACAGAAAACACAGATTTTAGAGCATATGAATTTAATTATTATATTGTGTGGCATGAGCTCATAACAATTTAGCACCTCTTTTATGCAGCTACAAATACTGTAGCGATCCTAAAATTACAACATAATAAATAAATAGTCAACCTGAACCCGTGGGTAACGGGGACACTTGTCATACACAGCGGAAAACCTAGCAGCAGTAAACATAAAAATCCATACATCCATCCATCAAACATAATACTAGAGCTTTTATAACATTATAATACTGTACTTCTGTACATATCCATATACATCAAAATATCTCTAGGGTCACACAAAATAACTCTAACCCTGGTACAAAATCTTACCCTTCTCATGAGTAATCTCACTAACTCAACGGCGGCCTTGACTCGCCGGTCTCTTTAGGGCTCCTGAAAAATTTAATAATGTTAGGGGTGAGACACTTCTCAGTAAGGGAAAGTAAACTAAATACAATTGTGTGACAACATGAATATTTAAAGTACTTATACGTATACAGTTATTTCATAACTCTAGAAATAATTATAATATTATATGGGATAATCATGTATTTTCATATTTGTTAATAAATCATAACATACATAAACATCTGTTATAACTCGTAATAACATACATAAAAACATTTGTTGTAACTATAGTACTGAAAATATACTCAGGATGAATAGCTATCTAATGTCATGTATTACCCCCATGACGGGTTGTGCAGCCCGAAGGCGGGACCCGACAATGGCTGGCCGACCACTGCCAGATCAAATATGTCTGTAAGTACGATGAGCCCGCCACACCCTGGTCCGGACTGCGAGGTGGACGTCCACACTCTATTGAAAGCCACATCGACTATCCATCTTCCATCCCCTCGTGGAATGGTTAGCACTAATACGGCCTCGTGCCAAATCTGATCTACCCATAGCTATGGTACCGAGCTCCTGGTCTGAACTAAACTAACATCCTGGTTGTGATAACATATAATACATGATCATACATAATATCATTACGGCCTTGTGTCGAAAACATAGATACGGCCTCGTGCCGAAATCATACGTATGGCCTCGTGCCAAAATCATAGTAAATATGGCCTCGAACCAATAATATCAATACGGCATCGCGCCGATAACATAAATATATGGCCTCGTGCCAAAATCATATAAATACGGCCTCGTGCCGATAACATAAATATGGCCTTGCGCCAAATACATTTCAGGTATTTACATTTGAAAATAACTCATTCATCATATATTCGTCAACTCAATATAACATAACCCATCTTTCCAAAATACCTGAAAATGTGTTTTACTCGTAAAAGCATTCATATCTTATCTCATTTCACGTAAAATAATATTCATGCCACACATGCTCTATTAAAAGTCATACTTCATATTTTAAAACCATGATTTTCTGACATCTCATACATACATATACTTTTTAAGCATCATAGCAGTATTTTCCCAATCGTACTTTTCATTCATAATAAACGAATATATCATATGTTTTTTTGAATATAAATCTACTTATAATCAATAATAGTTTGCATGGAAAAGAACTACTTTAGTTTACTCCTTTACCTGGCTACTGAGAAAGCCCCCTAAAATCCTAACCTGACCCCCATAGGATTTCCTACTCAATATTCTAAAACTCAAAAGTCTCAGTATTAAATATCAGTATTTTCATGCATACATCAATTTCTATAACTACCATAAAGTCTAATTTGGCTTAAAAAGCCTTACCTCAACTTAGGGATGATTTTCAACTCCGTTTTCCAGATGATCCGCTCCGGCAAACTCGCAGAGAACTTTGCCCAGAGTGTCGTGGTAGTCTCAAATCTTCGATCCAGCGACTGGAGAAGAGAGAGAGATTTCTTAAAAAATGAGATATTTCCCGGATTTCCATATTTATAAAGCAGCGAGATTCGTTGACGAGCTTGACCATCGTCGACGAGTCCTTCACAAGTTTCGTCGATGAGATCCTGTATTCGTCGACGAAATTTAGGCTGCCTCAGAACCCCTCTCAGTATTTTCTCGTCGTCGAAGCCTTGTGTTCGTCGACGAAATCTTTGAAGCCTTTGTCAACGAAACCCTGTGTTTGTTGACGAAGCTTGGTAGCTTCCCTTCTTTTCCCCTTTTTCCAATTTCCCTTTCTCCTTTCTTTTATTATTTAAATTCCACTCTTAAAATTCGGGTCGTTACATCCTCCCCTCCTTATAAAAATTTCGTCCTCGAAATTTGCTACTCACATAATTCATCATTCCTTATTAGGTAAAATGGTCTACTTGTTTATTACTCACCCTCACTTTTGGCAGAGGAATACCTGGTTACAACTCAAGTTCTGGGAGATTACACATATCAAAAGAAAACGTCTCCCAAAACTAAAATGCTACTCAAATTAACCATTACATGTACCTACCATGAAAACTACTTAACTATTTACATTTATCCACTCAAACCTCTTGAAATAAATGCCGATACCTTTTTATTATCTGCTCGGACTCCTAAGAAGCCTCTTCTACCGCATGATTTCTCCACAAAACTTTTACCCAAGGAATCTTCTTATTATGTAGCTCCTGTACTTTCCTATCTAGAATACGTACTGGTACCTCCTCATACCTCGGTGAATCGCTAAGCTCCAACTCATCATAATTGATGATATGAGAAGGGTCTGGGACGTATTTCCTCAACATAGCAACATGGAATACGTCATGAATCCTGGATAACACAGGTGGCAAAGCTAGCTTGTAGGCTACCGGTCTCACTTTCTCTAAAATCTCAAATGGACCGATGAACCTAGGGCTAAGTTTACCCTTCCTTCCAAATCTCATAACTCCTTTTAGCGGAGCTATCTTAAAAAATATGTGATCCCCCACGTCAAACTCCAAATTCCTGCGGCGACTGTCGGCATAACTCTTCTGTCGGCTCTATGCTACACCAATCCTGTCCCTGATAAGCCGAACCTTATCATATGCCTGCTGTACTAGTTCTAGTCCCACAACTTGCTGCTCACCCATCTCATCCCAATATAAAGGAGATCTACATCTCCTACCGTATAGTGCCTCAAATGGTGCCATGCCAATACTAGACTGATAGCTGTTACTGTACGCGAACTCTACCAGTGGCATGAATTGAGTCAAGCTACCCCCAAAATCTAAAACACATGCTCAAAGCATATCTTCTAGTATCTGTATCATCCTCTCAGTCTGCCCGTATGACTGAGGATGGAATGTCGTACTAAATGAAAATTGAGACCCCAGAGCCTCTTGCAAGCTCCTCCAAAATCATGACGTGAATCGTAGGTCTCAGTCTGACACAATGGATACAAGCACCCTATGAGAACAAACTATCTCTTGGACGTAAATCTCTGCCAATCGGCTGAGGGAATAGCTGATCTTGATAAGTATAAAGTGGGCGGTCTTTGTCAAACGGTCAACAATCACCCAAATGGCATTCTAGCCATGTAATGCCGACGGCAGCCCTGAAACAAAGTCCATAGAAATATGATCCTACTTCCACTCTGGGATAAATAACGGCTGCAACTGCCCTGCTGGCCTCTGGTGCTAAGCCTTTACCTGCTGGCACGTCAAACACTAGGCTACATACTCGGCAGTTTCCCTCTTTATTCTGCTCCACCAGTAAAACTCTCGCAAATCCTTGTACATTTTCGTACTACTGGGATGAACTGTATACAAGGATCTGTGAGCCTCATCTAGAATGGTCTTCCTGATCTCAGTATTGGCAGGAACACACAGTCTGGAACGAAACCGCAAAGCTCCGTCATCTAAGATGCAGAATTCCTTTCCCTAACCGCTCTGCACTCTGTCCATCACCTCTACTAACTCTGGATCTTCCTTCTGGGCAGCTTTAATTCTTTCCTGCAGAGTAGGCTGCACTACTAGGCTGGCAATACATACTGGGGTGTTACTCTCCATCAACTCAATGCCAAGTCTCTCTAGGTCCATCATGATCGGACGCTGGATCTCCATAGCTGCTAACACTAATACTCCAGACTTCCTGCTTAGTGTATCAACTACCACATTTGCTTTTCCTGGGTGGTAACTAATAGTACAGTCAAAATCTTTAATTAACTCCAACCACCTTCTCTGCCTCATATTCAGTTCCTTTTGCGTGAAGAAATATTTCAAATTCTTGTGGTTAGAGAAAATCTCACACTACTCGCCGTATAGATAATGCCTCCAAATTTTTAGTACGTGTACTACTACAGCCAACTCAAGATCGTGGGTAGGGTAGTTCTTTTCGTACTCTTTCAACTGTCTAGACGCATACGCTACTACCCTGCCATGTTGCATCAACACACAGTCAAGTCCCTTTAAGGACGCATCACTATAGATAGTATACCCCTCACACCCAGATGATCAATACTGGTGCTGTGACTAATCTCTGCTTCAGTTCCTGCAAACTCTGCTCACAGCTGTCGTCCCACTCAAATCTGGCATTTTTCTTGGTAAGTCGTGTCAGAGGCCCTGATAAGGCTGAGAACCCCTCAACAAAACGACGATAATAACCGGCTAACCCCAAGAAACTCCTGATCTCTTGGACGTTCCTCGGTCTAACTTAGTTCACCACCGCCTCAATCTTACTGGGATCTACAGAAATTCTGTCTCCTGAGATGACATGCCCTAAAAACACCACTTTCTCGAGCCAGAAATCACATTTACTGAACTTGGCATACAACTTCTTCTCCCTGAGCATATGTAAAACTTGCCTCAAATGTGTCTCATGCTCCTCATAGCTCCTCGAATAGACCAGTACATCATCAACAAAAACAACCACGAACTGGTCCAGGTATTGGTGGAAGACTCTATTCATCAAGTCCATAAATATCGTAGGAGCATTCGTCAAACCAAATGACATAACAAGAAACTCGTAATGCCCATACCTGGTCCTGAAAGCTATCTTCGATACATCTTCTACTCTCACCTTCACCTGATGGTACCCTGATCTGAGATCGATCTTAGAGTATACCAGTGTACCCTAAAGCTGATCAAATAAATCGTCAATATGGGGTAGAGGATATTTGTTCTTAATAGTCACTTTATTAATCTCTCTGTAGTCTATACACATCCTCATAGTCCCATCCTTCTTCCTCACAAATAGAACAGGAGCTCCCCACGGGGATACACTAGGTCGTATGAAGCCTTTATCAAGTAAGTCCTGCAATTGGTCTTTCAATTCTGCCGGTGCCATTCGGTACGGTGCTTTAGAAATCAGCGTTGTACCTGGAAGTAGATTAATAGAAAAATCTACTTCACGATCAAGCAGCAAACCTGGTAACTCATCTGGAAACACGTCTGTAAATTCTTTCACCACAGGCGTATTAATAAGTTTTAATTCATTTTCTGACATTTCCTTCACAAAAGCCACGAATCCCAAACAGCCACTCTGGAGCAATCTCCTCGCCCGAACTGCGGAGACCATCTGATGTAAGGATTGCATTCGGGACCCTGCAAATCTAAATTCTGGTTTCCCTGGAGGTCTAAATATCACTTCTCTAGCACGGCAGTCTATAATAGCAGAATTAGCTGCTAGCCAATCCATGCCAAAGATAACGTCAAACCCGTGCATATCTAACACCACCAACTTAGCAGATAATATTTTCCCCTGAACATCAACTGGACAACCACTAAGTACCCTACTATATCTCACTGCTGACCCGGTCGGTGTAGCCACTAACAACTCAACATCTAATGGTTGCATTTCTGCTCCACATAATTTTACACATTCCAAGGACACAAAAGAATGTGTGGCACCAGAATCAAAAAGTGCAGTAACTTTAAATGAATACATACTAATAGTACCTTGTTCCCTCGAACTCCTGGCAATTTCTGCCATAACCTGCTGTGCTACACTGCGTAATACTGCATCTGAATCGCTACCCGCAGCACCTAAGGGTCCAGCACCCTCACTCCCACTGGCGTGGGCACTACTGCTGCCAGGGTCCATCCTGAAAAAAATGTAACTTAATTCAAACTTCCTTCTTCTCTATACATATCATCCAACTCCTATAATATTTTCTCCTAATCAATTCATCTCTCCTGTTCTCAATTTAAGGTTCAATTCTGCAACCTAGATACCCAATCCGACGATAGTTTACAATGAATTTCCTAAAATCATCACCCCAGGAAAATCATACAAACCACCACGGAAGTCCTGCATTTAGACTACAAAATCAGACCCCAAATTCCCTTATCCTATACTCTGGTATTATTACTTCTGCACTCTAGAGTCTATAGAACCTAGTATCCTAAGTTCTGATACCAAATGTAGCGACCCTCCATAAAATTACAACATAATAAATAAATGGTCAACCCGAACCCGTGGGTAACGGGGACACTTGTCATACACAGCCGAAAACCTAGTAGCAGTAAACATAAAAATTCATACATCCATCCATCAAACATAATACTAGAGCTTTTATAACATTATAATATTGTACTTCTGTACATATCCATATACATCAAAATATCTCTAGGGTAACACAAAATAATTCTAACCCTTATACAAAATCTTACCCTTTTCATGGGTAATCTCACTAACTCAACGGCGGCCTTGTCCCGCTGGTCTCTCTGGAGCTCCTGAAAAATTTAATAATGTTGGAGATGAGACACTTCTCAGTAAGGGAAAGTAAACTAAATACAGCTGTGTGACAACATGAATATTTAAAGTGCTTATACATATACAGTACATTTCATAACTCTAGAAATAATCATAATATTATACGGGATAATCATGTATTTTCATATTTGTTAATAAATCATAACATACATAAACATCTGTTATAACTCGTAATAACATACATAAAAACATCTGTTGTAACTGTAGTATTGAAAATATACTCAGGATGAATAGCTAGCTAATGTCATGTATTACTCCCCATGACGGGTTGTGCAGCTCGAAGGCGGGACCCGACAATGGCTGGCCGACCATTGTCGGATCAAATATGTCTGTAAGTATGATGGGCCCGCCACACCCTGGTCTGGACTGCCAGGTGGACGTCCACACTCTACTGAAAGCCACATCGACTATCCATCTTCCATCCCCTCGTGGAATGGTTAGCACTAATACGACCTCGTTCCAAATCTGATCTACCCATAGCTACGGTACCGAGCTCCTGGTTTGAATTAAACTAACATTTTGGTTGTGATAACAAATAATACATGATCATACATAACATCATTACGGCCTCGTGCTGAAAACATAGATACGGCCTCGCGCCGAAATCATACGTATGGCCTCATGCCAAAATCATAGTAGATATGGCCTTGCGCCAATAATATCAATACGACCTCGCGCCGATAACATAAATATATGGCCTCATGCCAAAATCATATAAATACGGCCTCGTGCCGATAACATGAATATATGGCCTCGTGCCGATAATATAAATATGGCCTCACGCCAAATACATTTCAGGTATTTACATTTGAAAATAACTCATTTATCATATATTCGTCAACTCAATATAACATAACCCATCTTTCCAAAATACTTGAAAATATGTTTTACTCGTAAAAGCATTCATATCTTATCTCATCTCACGTAAAATAATATTCATGCCACACATGCTCTATTAAAAGTCATACTTCATATTTTAAAATCATGATTTTCTGACATCTCATACATACATATACTTTTTAAGCATCATAGCAGTATTTTTCCAATCGTACATTTCATTCATAATAAACGAATATAACATATGTTTTTCTGAAAATAAATCTACTCATAATCAATAATAGTTTGCATGGAAAAGAACTGCTTTAGTTTACTCCCTTACCTGGCTACTGAGAAAGCCCCCTAAAATCCTAGCCTGACCCCTGTAGGATTTCCTACTCAATATCCTGAAACTCAAAACTCTCAGTATTAAACATCAGTATTTTCATGCGTATATTAATTTCTATAACTACCATAAAGTCTAATTTGACTTAAAAAGTCTTACCTTAATTTAGGGATGATTTTCAACTCCGTTTTCCCGATGATCTGTTTTGGCAAACTTGCAGAGAACTTCGCCCGAAGTGTCGTGGTAGCCTCAAATCTTCGATCTGGCGACTGGCGGGGCCAAAATCGAAGAGAGAGAGTGAGAGAGCCGAAGAGGAGAGAGAGAGAGATTTCTTAAAAAATGAGATATTTCCCGGATTTCCATATTTATAAAGCAGTGAGATTCATTGACGAGCCCGACTTTCGTCGACGAGTCCTTCACAAGTTTCATCGACAAGACCCTGTATTCGTCGACGAAATTCAGGCTGCCTTAGAACACCTCTCGGTATTTTCTCGTTGTCGAAGTCCTATGTTCGTCGACGAAATCTTTGAAGCCTTCATCGACGAAACTCTGTGTTCGTCGACGAAGCTTGGCAGCTTCCCTTCTTTTCCCCTTTTTCCAATTTCCCTTTCTCCTTTCTTTTATTATTTAAATTCCACTCTTAAAATTCGGGTCGTTACAAATACTATGTGTTATAGCATATTAGCAGAAAATATCATGTTCATACATGTTCTATAGAATGATAAATTTTCAATATACTTGTAGATAGAAATTTTATAGAATATTCAAAATATCTTGATTTATAATATATATATATAGAAACATATATTTTCAGCATTTTTAGAATACCATGATTTCAGAACCATAACACCCAGATATTCAGATATTCTGACAGATATTTGGATATACAAATATTAAATATTTAGTCAGTTATTTAGATTTTCAGATTATTCTGATTAGTTTTATAGTATTTTAGTTATTTCAAAATCATGGTAAAACAGTAATATAGAAATATCAGTTAAATATATATATATATATATATAAAATATCAAACCCTAATGGACCAGATTCAGTCAGCAGAGCATAGTACCATAACTATTTTCGGTCCAGAGTACAGTCACATAACTCAGATAGTATGTGAATTTTCAGCAGTCAATTGTGCCTATGTTGTGGACAGGTTTCCTATCAATTAGGGTTGAGGAGGCCGATTTGACTTTCGGAGTTCAGTTGACTTATCCTAGTCAGTTAGCTAGTGATAGGTCTTGCCTTTAGTCCGCACAACCCTATTATGAGGGATTAAATCATGACTTTCAGTTATCCATTCAGGGATTTTTTTCAATTATTATATATATATATATATATATATATATTCCCCTAAAAGGATTTTTAAAAAGAGAGTAGGATAAAATATGAACTTGATCTTGAAAATGGGTTCAAATATGAGTAAGAATCAAGGAATATGCAAGTAGGCTTTCTAAATGATTTTCTTAGCTTTTTCAATTGTTTGGGCAAGTTATTTATAGGCAAACTGGAGATATAACCGTTTTATGGCCGTTGTGATGTTAAAATATATTTTATTTTGAAAACTAACCATTTTTCGGCCGTTATACGTCTTTCCCGAGAGGTTGCGAACACCTTTCAGTATTTTAAGCATAACGTTTTCTACAAAACTCCAAATTGAACGTTCTTGGTATCAACAGAAAGTTAAGAAAAAATTCCACAACTTTTATGTTGAACACTTTTTAAGATAAGAATTGATTGATTAAGAAAATCACTCATCATTGAAGCGGCAGAAACATGAAGAGAATTTTCTACTGTAGACACCCTTCAGTATTTTGGGCATTACTTTTTCTAAAAAACTCCAAATGTAACATTCTTGGTATCAAAATAAATTTAAGAGGAAATCCCACAACTTTTTGGTTGAACAATTTTTAAGATGAGAAATGATTGATCGAGAAAAGTTCTAATCAATGTGATGGAAGAAACATGAAAGAGTTTTTGAAAAACTTGTTTTGGAGATTTTCGTTCCAAAAATGATTTTTACACTTGAAATAATTTTTACACATTTGTAAAATGATTTTTCATGAAATATAGAGTGTCTAAGGTCATATAAGAGCTTCAATTCAAATAAGATGATATGCATGCATAATTGAATACTAAAAACATTACAATTGAAAAATATAAGGTCTTCAAGATTTACTCTTTGGATATCCATGGAATGCGCCAAGATATGTGATCGTTTATGTATTTCATGACTTCCATTTTGAATTGATCATTTATGCTTTCTGAATCTTAAACTTTTTCAAATACTTAATGTACAAATAAGATGTTATGATTTATTATTATCAAAATGGGATAAGACTCAAAAAGTCAATAGTATTTTACAAGGGATACCAACTGTTAGCTTTGGTGCAATCCCAAGAAGGGGGGGGGGGGGGTAAATGGTATTTTAAAATTGATTGCCTTAAGTCAAACCACTAACAACAGTATTACACAAGCTTAAGGTCAATCTAGTGCATGTAAAATAAATCAATGTAAATATACAATGGAATTTAAACTGCAATAAACGTTTAACCAGGTATGCACAATAAAGCAATAAAAGAGACGACACCCAGAAATGTTATCGAGGTTTGGCCAAATTGCCTATGTCCCCTCCTTGGCCAACAAGCACAAGGATTACCACTATAGGCTCACTTAATGGGTGGAGCGGCACCTAAACAACCAGGTCGATTAGCACAGGGCTGACCTCAACCTTACCCAGGTCAATTAGCGGGGCTGACCTCAACCTACACGCCTTAACAGGACGACACACCTGGCTTTCCCAATCGGGTCTAAGCCAATTCGGGACTATTCTAGGGCTAGTCTCCCTCTTCAGCCCGTGCCTGAAAATACAATAGATTTGAAATACAATCAAATGGTACAGTGATTGTGCTTTCGTGTAAAGCAGATATGTACCCAGTTACGCACACTATAATCAATACACTATCAAAAGATAGGATTTGATAAGCTCGATGTAGTCTAAGTGTTTACTCTCAAATATTTATACAAATATAACAATCAGTACGTGAGAGTGTAAATGGTATGATCTTTGTGTCAAAATAATATTTCAGTCACAATGCACAAACAAAGATCACAAGCACACTTCAAATGTCTCAACAAATAATATTTCTCAATATAAACCACAAGAAATATTCAAAGATGGTTTGCAAAAATATTTATTTGATCTTTATATTAAGAAGATATTCTCAATAAAAAAGAATAGTAACAAAGATCTTCAGCACGCAAGCAAATATCTCAAAATATTTTTCTTAAGATAAATCACAAGAGATATTTGAAAAACGATTTGTAAAATATTTTTCGCAACCAAAACTCAATATGAATTCTTGAGTATCGCAATGAAAATGCAAAACTCAGAAGCCCAAAGGAGTTTTTGTTAGGAATATACGAACAAATTCCCGAAACCTGTGAGAAATAAATAGAGAAAGAATAACGCCAAAGAAAAATTCAATCACATGCACAAGACAATATTTACGTGGTTCGGTAATTTTGCCTACGTCCACGAAGTTGCAGGGATTTCAATATTATCAGGAAGAAAGCACAAAGAGTGTGGCGATACAATTCTCTCGCTCTCGTTCTCTCTCGCGGATACAACCACACAGAAACCCTAATCACCCGAAAGCACCCTTTTATATGTTGCGCCTAGGGTTCCGTTTCGAATGGGCTCCAAAAACTTTCCCCGGGGGCGTTGCCCCCGGATCCCCACAAGTTCGGGTTGTACTGCTTAGTCCATGGAGCGAAGGCTTGGGCCTAGAAATCTCTAATTAAATAGAGGTCGAGTCGTCATCCAAATCAAAACATAACTAGGCTCCACAAAAGCCCAACAGTTTTCCTATGGAAGGCTTATTTATGAAGCTCCCTAGGAGAACTTGTAGCTTACTCTCTATGAAATATAGATCACAAATAAACCAACCAAAAGAGAGTATAAGATAGGTGAGATAAGCACAAGAATACTCTTACAAGGAGGTATTTGCAATATAAATGAGTAAGAGTAGGAGTTTAAAGCTTGAATATGAAATATGGGTTTTTTGAGATTGAGAGAATTTTGGCTAATTATATTTTCTAATCTCTTACTAATTATTCCAAATGAGGGGGTATATATAAACTACCCTTAAAATATAACCGTTAAGGACACATATGGGATTATTAGGAAAGTTTTATTATATTTTAACCAAGTTAACCCCGTTTAAAAATATTAACCACGGTAAAAATTAAAGGGCAACCCGAGAGGTCCGGTTGACCAGAATTGTTTCGGTCGACCAGGACTCAAATGGTTCGGTCGACTAGGGGGATTTTGAACTGAAGGCTCGGTCGACCGTATATATGTGTCAAGGGCAATTTTTTGAGATTTGGTCGACCAGGAGAAAATTGAACTAAATGGTCGGTCGACCGGGATAGGCAATTTTTCAAATTAGCGCGGTTCGATCGACCAGGAGATTTTGAACTAAATGGTTCGGTCGACCAGACCGTTGGGGCAACTCCCGAGGACCCTCGGTCGACCAGGTAGTTGGAGTACAAAATTGGCACGGTTGACCAGATGGTCAAATTGTTTGACCCAGGGAGGTTTCGGCCAACTGGGAATTTTGAACTATGACGGTTTGGTCGACCGGACTATGGTCAAACTGTTGACTTAGTCCGGGTTCAGTCGATCGGGCGTATTTGTACTGTGAAGTACGGTCGACTGAAAGTACCCATTTAGAGCATTTTTGTCCCATTTAAGCATGCAAACACTCTATTTAAATGAACATTCATATATATGCATGAGTGAGTGTCATAGGGTCAATTCTAGGCCTTTTTCAAGACATCGAAAAAATCCGGTGTCGGTCGACCGAAGAGTGTTCCCTAAAGTCCATCTATGGTCTTGAGCTTATCGATCCTTCAATGCAGGTAAGACATTAATTATTACAGACCATGTTCTCCAAATTACTATTACAGACCCAAATGAATGATTAAATTACAATACAATATAAATAGGGTCTTCAAGTCTTCACTTCATGTGTCGTGTGTGTGCACCATAGGATACGTTCGATCGGTCCTGCAAGCAAACTCATCAAACCATTTAATACTAGAGTATTTGTCATAATCAAAATAAGGTATGACCCATAGGGTCAACACCAACATCTGAAAAGACATTCATTGGAGCTTATTTGACTAAACACATTGGAAAGGGTAATAAAGGCTATGAGAATTTATGAGTAGAACACCCAAACATAATATTCTTGTGTCACTATAATCACAAGAAGTCTTTCTAAAAGTAAAAATTAGGCTTGATTTTTCAAATCAATCACATTAATCAGTCTTGTATAATTATTTTGTGTATGTAAAATTTTGAGTCCCCAAATTGAACTATTTTCTATAATTGATTGATAAATTTTGTGATCTTTTACTTCTTAAAGATGACTCTTGGTAATTGATAATTTCAAGATTTTGTCAGCAAGATGTTACGATTTAGTTAAGCCTCAGGACTACGATTTTTCAGTCGAAATCAAAGTTTTAAATCTTGGTATTTAAATGGATAAGAGTAAATGAGCAGAGCAAATTCATTAGTCAAGTGTATTTAAAGGGTCTCGAATCTCATTGTATCTAAAAAAGGTTATGATATTTTTTTATTTTTATTCCTTTTCTTATTCAGATGTGCCTAATTTTACTTTGTAATTACTTAAGATTTTAGGCATATTCTGTTATTTTTCCCAAAAAAAATTGAATCGTTTTAGTGTGTAGAGAGTCTAATAAGAGCCGGTGATGGTACTTACAAAAAAATTACCATAAGTAAACTATGCTTTACTCTAACTCATTCTCTTTGGAACCAATGATATTTTGGTCCCGCTAGGCAGACAGATGTTCGGATTCTTACAACCAAGTCAAATGCTTGGCCGGTTGGTCTGGAAACCTTAGCACTAAATTGATATTGAAGGGTACTCTCTCTCTGACACGCAAGGCCTATTAGCTCAGTTGGTTAGAGCGTCGTGCTAATAACGCGAAGGTCGCAGGTTCGAGACCTGCATGGGCCATTTACTGGATCATCTTTTTGGCTGTCCTAATTGGCTGTTGCCCGCTTCAATTGGGATCTCCTCAGGCGCTCCATTTATTTGTTCTTTTCTACTTTTTATTGGCACAACAATGTTTTCCTCATCCTTTTTTTAAAAAAGATTTTTTACGACTGAAAAAATAAGATCTAATATTTAATTATTCTTATTTGGTTGTATTATTCGGTAATATTTTTATTATATTAAAGAAGACAAAATGAAAGAGAATACAAAAATAATTATTATATTATTAAAACAAGACACATGACTTAAAGAATTTATAAATATTACGAATTTATCTTCACTGGTATAATAAATTAAGATAAAATATAAATTTAATAAATGCATAAATACAGCACATTATTTTCAAGGAAGAACTGTATTAAGAAATAAATACTAGTTTTGTACACAACTGTTCTTCTTCACTTAAGGGTGTGCAATCAGTTGGTTCGGATGATTCAGTCATATAACCAAATTAATTAAATTTTTTCAGTTAACCTCATCCCATAACTGAACCGAACGAATTGAGCTCGTTAGCCAAACCGTACCTGACCGAATCGAATTTTTGGGTAATCCGGTTAATCGAATTTAACTGAATAAAATTAATATTAATTATAAAAAATATGAATGTGTATAACTTGTATGCCGAAATGGGAATGGCCGAATGAGAAGGGAATCTAGGAATTGGTGAATGGAACATTGGAAGTTTGGAACTCTAGCTTAAAATCATATAATTTAATAATTTATATTTAATTATTAATTAATTACAATTCGGATAATTCGGTTAACCGAATTACTTTTTTTTCCCATAATTGAACCGAAAAATTGAATACCCAAATTTACCCCATTTTGAACCAAACCGAACTACAAATTAACTGAATCGAACCGACTAAATTCGGTCGGTTAATTCAATTAAAACCAAATTACACTCAGCCCGGTCTTCACTCCTTGATTTTCTATTTTTTTAATTTTAAAATATATTTTTCATTAAGCATGTTAAGATATATATATTTTTAAATTTTTTAGCTTTAGGAGTTTGTGTTTAGGAGTATGAATTTTAAGATTTAAATTTAAATCTATTTTAATTGAACAAAATGTGATATAAACTTATATTAAATTTCTTCTAATAAACACAAATTCAAATTCAAACCCTCTCTAAAACACTAGCTTAAATTAAATTAATTGTCAAATAAAAATCCTCTTAGTTTGAGCACTTTGAGAAATAGATTTTAAAAATCTTAATCTTTTCAGGAAAAAAAAAAAAAAAACAAAACAAAATGGGAGACCCTTATTTGTCAAATAATTAAACCATACACTTTCCACTAAAACATAATTAACCCAATAATATAGAAATTTAAAAAAATATATAAAAAAATCCACAATTCTAATGGCATAATAAAACATTTTTAGTGAAAAAACAAACAATAACCAATTAAAGCACGTTAAGGTTGATTTTTTATTTTTTGATTTTTACTTCGCTATGTTTAGGAGAATGAATTTTGAACATTAAATTTGGATTGATTTGGGTGGATTTGGACAAATTTTAATATAATTTTGTATTACATTTTATTCAAATATAATATAGTTTTAAATCAAACTGCTCTCCAAATATGGGGTTAATATACTTATTTTGTGTTTGAGAGTTTGGGTTTACAAGTATGAATTTGTTTCGCTATATCTTTTAAGATCCCTGAAAATGTAATGCACTTGGACAATAATGCCCTTATAATATAATTTAATTACATTTTATTATTTTTCATGTATATTTATGACACACATGAACTCTGCCTGTGATGCACTTAATGTTCTAATTTTTTCACACACAGCCGCTCCTAAGCCCGAGTTAAGGAGGAGGGTTGCGTTAGGTAACTGATAGCTCGTGTAAAATTTGTCAGATCACTATAATATGAATTCTTACCAAATATTTGCTGGGGTGTCCCCTACGAGCGACGCGTTGCACTTGAACGACCCGGGTGTAGCGAAAAGTGGGCGAGAGTGGGCTACGTCGTCACCCCGAAGCGACGCACCGTGTCGGCGCCCGAGTACGGTGTCAAATATGCGAGGGTTCTTGTATTATTCTAGACATGGGCAGGTAAAGACGTTAGTTTAGGAAACTAGGATTAGATTAACAACCAATACAGGGACATTTACGGGTAAAAGTATGGAAATTGTGGATACAATGATTAGAAGAAAAATTAATATAATTAACCTTCAAGAAACTAAGTGGGTGGGGGAGAAGGCTAGAGAAATCGATAAATCAGGATTTAAACTTTGATATACTGGAAAAGAAAAACATAAGAATGACGTAGGCATTATTATAGATAAAAACTTAAAAGATAGCGTTGTGAATGTAACTAGAATAAGGGATAGAATTATAAAAATTATGATGATATTAGGACAAGAGATAATAAATATCATTAGTGCTTATGCTCTTTAAGTTGGCTTAACATAAAATCTTAAGAGACAATTTTGGGAAGATACAGATAGTATTATATAAGGCATAATAGGGATTGAGAAAATATTTATAAGAGGAGATCTGAATGAACACGTTGGAAGAGATAATAAAAATTATGAGAGGATACATAAAGGATATGGATATGGTGACAAAAATGAGTCCGTGGAGATGATCTTAGACTTTGCTATGTCATATGATTTTAGTATAATGAATATTTGCTTTAAGAAAAGAGAAGAACACTTAATAACCTTTAAAAGTGGACAAAATAGAAGTTAAATAGGTTTTTTTTTTTAACTAGGAGGATAGATCATTTATCATGTAAGGATTGTAAAGTTATTCCAGGTGAAAGTCTAACCTCACAACATAGAGTCTTAGTGTTAGATATATGTATTAAAAAATGGGAGAAAAAGGATAAAATAAACCAGTGTAGGAGAACTAGATGGTGGAACCTAAAAAGAGAAAATATAATAAAATTTAAAGATAAAATGATTAAAGATGAGGATTAGACCTTAGAGGATGAGATAGATACAAATACTCTTTAGAATATATTAGTTAACCTTATTAAAAAGATAGCAAAAGAGATTTTAGGTGAATCAAGGGGGAAGATTCTCAAATAGCAAAGAAAGTTGGTGGTGAGATAAAGATGTATAAAAAATCATAAAGACAAAGAAATTGGTATAAAACGTGGCACAAATGTAGAAATAGAGATAACTTTGAAAAATATATGGAGGCAAGAAAAGATGTAAAAAGGGCCGTTAGTGAAGCTAAATATAGATCATTTAATAATTTGTATGATAGATTAGATACAAAAGAAGGGGAAAGAGATATATTTAAACTTACTAAAGCTAGAGAAAGGAAGAGCAAGAACTTAGGAAATGTAAAATGTATAAAAAGTGAGGATGATATTGTCTTGGTTAAGGACGAAGATATTAAAGAAAGATGGCGAAATTACTTTAGTAAGTTGTTTAATGAAAACCAAATAGAAAACTTAAACTTAGAATTGTCAAATGAGGAAAAGACTAAAAATATAAGATTTATTCGCAAAATTAGAGTTAACGAAGTTAAGTTTGCACTAAAAAAGATGAAAAATGGGAAAGTTATGGGACCAGATAACATCCCAATTGAAGTTTGGAAATGCTTGGGTGATAACAGAATTATATGGTTAACTAATTTATTTAATACAATTGTAAAAATTAAGAAAATGCCAGATGAATAGAGAAAAAACACTTTAATACCTCCATACAAAAATAAAGGAGATATTCAAAATTGTAATAACTATCATGGAATAAACTTATGAGTCATACGATGAAACTATGGGAAAGAGTAGTTGAACAAAGATTAAGATTAGAAACGAAGATCTCAAAAAATCAATTTGATTTTATGCCTGAGAGATCTACCACAGAAGTTATTTATCTTTTAAGAAGATTAAATGAAAAGTTTAGGGAAAAGAAGAGAGACTTGCATATGATATTTATTGACCTTGAGAAAACATATGATAGGATACCTAGGGAAGTTCTATGGTGGGTTTTAGAAAAAAATGGTATATGTTGTAGGTATACCGATGTCATTAAGGATATGTACGACGGAGTAATGACTAGTGTAAAGACTATAAATGGAGAAATTAGAGAATTTCCAATAACCATAGGGGTACATCAAGGATCTGTTTTAAGTCCTTATCTTTTTGCTTTAGTGATGGACTAATTGACTAAGAGTATTCAAAAAGAGGTTCCATGGTGTATGTTGTTTGCAAATGATATTGTATTAATTGATGAAACTAGGGAGGGAGTAGAGGTTGAGTTAGAATCATGGAGAGAAGTTTTGAAATCTAGAGACTTTAGGATAAGTAGAAATAAAATAGAATATATGAAATGTAATTTTAGTAATGATAGGAGGAATATTGGAGATAAAGTTAAACTTGATGATAAAGAAATAAATAGCACTTGTAGATTTCGATACCTTGGACCTATTATGCAAGCTGAAGGAGAAATTGAAGATGATGTAATGCATGGAGTTAAAGCAGATTGGGTAAAATGGAGAAGTGCTTCAAGAGTGCTATGTGATCGTAGAATACCCTAAAAATTGAAAGGGAAGTTTTATAAGACAATTATAAGACCAGCTATGCTATATGGATCAGAATGTTGGGCGACGAGGAAATATAATATCCAAAAAGTAAACGTTACCGAGATGAAGATGCTTAGATAGATGAGTGGTATAACATTGAAAGATAAATTAAGGAATGAACATATTCGTGATAAGTTAGGTGTAACTCTTATAGAATATAAAATAAGGGAGGGACAACTCAGATGGTATGGACACTTGCAACGTAGGTCTTATAGTGTACCTGTGAGAAAGAGTGACTTAGTTACTGTTGGGGGGGAGTAGAAGGGGTAGAGGTAGACCTAAAATAACTTGGAAGGAGATAGTGAGTAAGAATTTTAATATCTTTGAATCTATCAAAAGAAAGGATTCACGATCACATAAAATGATGGAAAAAAATTCATATATCCGACCCCACTTAGTGGGACTGAGGGTTGATTTTGTTGTTGTTGTTGTTGTTGTTATTTATGACACACATGTCAAGACTATAATGATCATTTTCTTAAAATACTGTTCCTATGCTAAGTCAAAGATTAACATGAGAATTCTCTTAAATTCTTTGAAATCGTACAATTGCAAATCAAATAAAAATATTTACATTAAATATATATTCTATTTCTAGAGAATGAAAAATTTTAAAATATTATATAAAAATAATTTTGATGTTGTGATCCAAATGATTCCTAAATTAAATAAACTGTTAATTGTGAATCCTCTTAATTCAAGTTATAGATTTTAAAATCTAAATATTTTCAAAACGAAAACAAAAAAAAGGACACATTTTTTGTCAACTAATTAAACAAAACACTTTCCCCAAAACCATTATTAATGCAATCAGATTGAGATTGAAAAAAACATTTAAAAAATATCCGCGATTTTTAGGAAAAAAAATTAGCAATGGCTAAAGCATCACCTTCCAATGTGGCCGTTGTGAACCTGACACCTGCAACGGTCAAAAAAATAAAAAAAGAAAAAACAAAAGGAAGCAGCCAAAGATTCAAAGTTTCAAACTCCAAATTTCCGTGTACTGTAATTTGCTTGCCAACGGTCATCTCTTTTTCTAGTTTTCTCGTTTCTGCAATCCCAGATACGTTCTCCTCTCCCTTCCTCCGCATTCCAAAACCAAATCAGAAAACGAACACGACCAATTAAAAGGAAAATTTTTAATTTTCTTCTTTAAGAGAAAAGAACCGCTATTGAACACGAGTGAAGGTCACAGAAATGGAAAGTGCGGATAAGGGTTTCTCATCAACGTCTGTCAAACCTTCTGCTACTCCCAAACGCCAATCATCTGGTACGACAACCACTCTCTCATTATCTCTCTCGGTTCTAATTTTTTGCGTATCTTGAGAGCCGTGTGCGTTCTTCATGCTTCGATTGGTTGCCTAGAAGCCATAAGAAAATTAATTAAGAGTACGGAATTCAATAACCGTTTTTTGGACTGAGTTTGCATCTGCAAGAATTTAGAACTTTTTAATTCCATTGGGTTCTCAGCAACCAAACAGAGCATTTATGGGTTTTCTTTCAGTTCTCTCTTTGTTTCAGAATTTGCACAACGAAATTTGTTTGCCGAGGAAACATAGGAAAAAATAGGAAATCAAACAGAGAGTTTGGAATTCCCTAACCGTTTTTGGGACTGAGTGAGAATTTAGTACTTTGTTTTTCCACTGGATTCTCGGCAACCAAACAGACCATTTAAGGATTTCTTCCAGTTCTCTCTAGGTTTTAGAATTGCGCAAAAAATTTGTTTCTCTATATAGATGCAGGCGGGTCCAACGAAAACGATCAAAACTATCAGCAAACGGGTCCAAGTTCGCAGAACTTAAAGACGCCATCGGCAAAGAACTTCATGTCACCCACAATTTCTGCGGCTTCTAAGGTTGTCGTTCCAAGAAAGAAGATCTTGAGTGAAAGAAATGAAGCTTCGGGTTTGATTTCATCTGATACCCAAGTTCTGAAAACCCGAAATCTCGATTCCAAAACTCCTGTAAATATGGGCGTCATTGATTCTGATGGGTCTCGTTCTCAGGTCACGCCATTTGACGAATTACTGTCTGGGGATTCTGAGTCAGATGGTGATGAAGAGAACGTATTTGTTCCCAATTTGTCATCTGAACCTTACGATCCTCTGACGAACTACCTTTCCCCAAGGCCCAAGTTCCTCCGCTACAACCCTAATCGCCGCCGCGAGATTTTTCTTGCCCAAGAAGTAAAAATTATGGGAGGAAAAGACTGGTCGAGTGTAGATAGAAGTGCTTCTCTAGGCACCGAGAAACCCATCATTGATTATTCTGATATTTCACAAGAAAGTCTTGCAAAACAAGAAGGCGAGGCAATTGATGAAGGATATGATGATGGGGAAGATGATGATGATGATGAGGAGGAGGAGATGGAGGAAGAGGAAGAGGAAGAAGAGACTGAAGAGGAGGAGGAGCAGAGAAGCTGGGGTTTTAAAGTGGTGCTGAAAAATTTGCTTTGGGTTGCTATTTTGTTTTTGTCTACTTCATATATATCTTCTATGAACTCTCCCACACCTTCGCCCGCTTCACAAGCTGTAGAATCTCTCAAAGATGGGTACCAGAAGATCCAGAACTACATATATGGAGCTTCTTCAATGAAGAATTTCGAAGGGGAAATTGATTTCCTGCGTCAAAGAGAAGAATCAGAAATTGGTGGTTTTGCGAATCAGCATGCTCTTTGTGAAGGGATGGTTGAAGTTGAAAAGGAGGGGGCAGTGGAAAATACTGGTGGGTTGGTTGTAGCAGTGGAGCTGCAGGAAGGAGGACATGAAGACGTTAGTAATCATGAAAGGGAGAAGAAGCCAGAGGAAGTATCTGACCAAATGGCTGAGGAAGAGGATCATGAGTTGGAAGGGATAGAAACTGGTGGGTTGGCTGAAGCAGTGGAGCTGCAGGAAGGAGAACATGAAGGCGTTTGTAATCATGAAAGGGAGAAGCCAGAGGAAGTATCTGACCAAATGGCTGAGGAAGAGGATCATGAGTTGGAAGGGATAGAAACTGGTGGGTTGGTAGAAGCAGTGGAGCTGCAGGAAGGAGAACATGAAGACGTTTCTAATCATGAAAGGGAGAAGCCAGAGGAGGTATCTGCTGATCAAATGGCAGGGGAAGAGGATCATGAGTTGGAAGGGACAGAAACTGAAGCAAAATCTGATTCTTTACTAGATCATCTGAGTTCCAACTCTGAGTGGGTGGATCATCATCATGAGACAATCTCATACTATGGTTCAAACTCCAACGATGAAGTTGAGCCATTTGACGCTATTTCTGATGAGGGAGCTGGGAAAGTGGCTGATGATGAAGTTGATCTGGCAGTGGAGATGGACAATGATAATGCTGACTTCAATCCTGAAACAAGAGGGGTTATGGAACATGTGGGAGCTGCTGAATCATTTACCAAAACTGTGTTTGGAATTTCTACAGTTTCTGCTACTGTGTTGTCTGTGGCTTTGGGATTATATTTTCGGCATCGAAAAACATCTGGAAAGGTGTTTTCTTCACCAATTGTAGAACCGAGTACTGAAACGTTGGTAGCAGCCAAAAGCAGACTAGTAGTGCCCATTGAGAGAGAATTGAATTCTAATAAAGATGCTCTGGTGAATCATTCGTCTTTGGTTCATTCAATGGAAGATGCTCCGGAAGAATCTTACCAAAGCCGTGCCCCAACAGTTGAGCTTCTAGGGGAGTTTGTGATCGGAGAAGAGTTTGCAATAAGTAGCTCCCTTAGGAGTTGTGACATGAAAAAGAAGGTGGAAGCTGAGGAAAGCATTCTTTCTGTTTCTCAAGAGAAGAGTTCGCGGAGCAAAGCCCGCTTGGTTCCTGTGCACACGCAGAAGTCTCCTTCGGGGTTCTCTAGCATGGATTCATATGGAAGCCTTACTCCTCAGAAAGAGAGAGTGAAGAAAGAGGTGAGTAGCAATAATATTTAGTTTTAGTTGATTGCAGAGATGATTAGCTATAATACTTGTTTTTTTTTGGTCATTGAATTTTATGAGTGCTACTTGTTGGCAATTGCAGCTGAGCATTGGATTCATGAAAATTAACAGTGGGGAAACAAAATTTAATCATTGATAATGGCATCCAATTATTAGCAATTGTTCTTCACAAAATAAGTGCCATTCAAACTAGAGTTTTAGGACTTCTAATTGCATTTTTCAAGGAAGACAATCAGCTTCAGTTTTAATTTCTGTTTTTGAATTTTTGAATTGAAACAGGAGAGCAGGGACGGAGAAAGCCCGGTGGTTGCAACTCCTGTAAGGCGATCAAGCAGACTTCGCAATCGTGCAATGTCCCCGTGAATATCCATGAATTTAACTGTTTCTTCTTTACTGCACGAATTGAAACAGCGATCTCGGTTGTTTCATTCTTCATCTTTCTTCCACTAACTCTATCATTGGGAAGAATGGCCAGCAATGTGGCTGGCTGGGTTGTAGCGATTATCTAGATTCAACATGTAGGATCTGAACACATTTTATGTTTTTATTTTGCATTTAAGTTGAAAGCAATTGCTGAATTGTTGATAATTTTAATTTGCCTGCGGGTTGTTTCCAATTTGTCATCTCTATAATTCTTGTTTCTTTTATTCTTGCTCTTTTATTTGTTTCAATATGTGATGGATACATCGCTAAAGAAAGTGAATGAGTAAGAATTTAGGGTTTAGGGTTTAGGGCTAAAGAAAGTGAATGTGTAAGAATTTAATGGTGCCAAAAGAATGCACCACAAAGGAAGATTATTTTGCATGAGATTTGAAATTGTGTTGACATTTGGCTTAGCAAAGAGCTTGAAGGAATGGGCATAGCTGTTGATGGGAATCAGTTTTCTAGTCTTAGTTGCATTTTCACAAAATATTTTGGGTGTAAAGTGGGCAAGCAGGCGCAAAATTCCAAGATAGAGGAGTTTGTAAATAGAATTTTGGAAAGGGTTGAAGAGAAATTGGCTGGCTTCGCCTCCTAGTGTGTGGTACCTATGGAATGATTTGCAGGATAGAAGAAGTTCAGACAAATGAGATTGTGTAGCTGTAAAAATTAGTTTCCATTTTACATTTTCAAAAAAACTTAAGGAAGTACAAGAATGTCTCATTATTTTCTAGTTTTCAAAATTTAAGAGAAGATTTACAAAGTAATAAAATATATATAGAACATGTTGAAAAGTATAAAAACACGGCTACATTTTTATAATTTGATTTTAAAGAAATCAAAATTAAAAAAATTTTAAAATTTTTTTTAAGAGCTGGCCTTTCAAGTGTATGAGAGAGCATTTGAAGAATTTAAAGCAAAATTTTAGGAGTAAAAGTTTTACTTGGTAAATGGCTTAGTTGTATTGTGTCGGACACCTCATTTGTGTCAAACACCAATACTACAACTATTGCTATTGAATATATAATCAAAACTAAAGTAATGCAAAAACTAATAATAAAAGATAGTAATAAAAAACAACACAAGAATTTATGAGATTCAGTACAAAATTTACCTACGTCCTCGGGTGTCACGGTCCGCCTTTTTCACACCGTTGTGAAGGGCCGTGCGGCGCTAGGTAAAGCACTCTTGCTTAACTAGCCAGCCTTTTGTTTACCAACATTCATCCACAAAGCACTTTCATTAACATTCAATCAGATAGCAGCGGAAATAATAATCAATTCATGAAAGCCGTGGCAACCAAGCAGTAAATATTGAAGCAAATGTAATTCATTAACAAATCCTCCGTTGACATGTTGTACTTAGCGAGGGAGGCAAGTAGGCTAAGCACGTTGACAATTGCTAGTGAGTTTTACAATGACTGATGAACACTCACCCTCCCCTAAAGAGCTTTCTAGGCCATTCTCACTCTAGCACTAGGAAACATCAAAGTGACCGAGGAGTCATACTGCCTTATTTGGCTTACAATGAAATAAATACTAGAAAATAACCCTACACTAGTATTTACATGATGGAAACCCATCCCAAACACACGAGATACGCGGTCATAGGCAAGCATAATGCCCTGAACAAGCTTAGCCCGTGACATCGGGCGCCGACGATCAATTCACTACTTTTAGAAAAATTACAATTTGGGCAAATTTCAAATTACCAATAGTAATTAAAAATACCCTAGAGTACAAATACTATTTGTAACTCTACAAATTTGAGGTGTGATTATAAATGGTGAGGGAAGCTCTTTATATAGCTTCAACCTAAAGTTAAATAAACATTTTCCACCAATGCTGGACAAAAACCAATAAATCTCCACCTTGACGATGAATTCAACAAATTTTTCATTCACCAACACTCTCTAGAGTTCCACATTATTGGTGCCTTCCAAAAATATTCAAACTTGTAGGATAATGATCAAGTCAAAACAATGTTTGAAATTGATTGTTGTCATAATCTTGGTTAACATATCTGCAGGATTCTCAGTTGTAGCAATCTTCCAAAGAAGAATTTTGTCATCATCAATTATATCCCTCATAAAGTGAAAATGAACGTCGATGTGCTTCGTTTGTGCATGGTAGACTTGGTTCTTTGTTAAATGAATAGAACTTCGACTATCACATAACACAGTAATATGTTTCTGAACAACTCTAAAATATTTTAAGTAAACCCTACAACCAAATAGCTTCCTTACTCTCAAGCTGCCATGAGCTTTTGTCATAGGCAAAGCAATAATAGACTGTAAGGTAAACCTCTAACTCACTAGACCATTAGCAAATGTAAATACATATCTAGTAGTTGATCGATATTTATCTAGATCATCTACAAAATCAGAATCCACATATCCAACAATATGTTGATCAACTTTACTTTTTTTTTTCTCAAATACTATACCAACATCAATAGTATTCATAATGTGTCATAAAATCCATTTCACAACTTGCCAATGCCCTTTACCTGGACCATGCATACACCTGCTCATCATACTAATAGCTTATAAAATATCAGGTCTTGTACAAACCATTGCATACATCAGACAACTACACTTGCATAAAAAACTTATGACATATATTTACGTTCCTCATCTGAATTATGAGATAAAGATGCACTAAGTTTGAAGTGAGGAGCAATCAGAGTGCTAACTAGTTTTGATTGCTCCGACATGCCGAAACTTTGTACTGTCTTCTTCAAATATTATTTTTGAGCCAAACTAACTATTTCTCTTATTCTTTCTCTGCATATCTCCATGCCAAGTATCTTCTTTGCTTCACCAAGATCTTTCATCTCAAACTCTTGATTTAACTGACTTTTTAGTTTATTGATTTCTTCCCTATTCTTTGAAGCTATCGACATATCATCAACATACAAGAGTAAATATATAAAAAATCTAGTTTGTAGTCTACGAAAATAAACACAATGATCATAGTTATTTCTAATGTACTTGTGATCAATCATAAATTGATGAAATCATTTGTACCACTATCTTACAGACTGTTTTAAACCATACAATGATTTTCCTAATTTGCATACCCAAATTTCTCTATCAGCAACCTCAAATCCATCTGGTCAAGTTATATAGATTTCCTTTTCCCAATCACCATGTAAAAATGCAACTTTAACATCAAGTTCAACTAGTTCAAGATCAAATTATGCTACCAAAGCCAACAAAATTTAAATGAAAGAATGTTTAACAACTGGAGAAAATATCTCATTATAATCAATACCGTCCTTCTGTGCATAGCCCTTAGCTACCAATCTAGCTTTGAAGCGAACATTATTTGTATATGGAAATCCTTCTTTCTTTACAAACATAAACCCATTTGCAACCAATTGCTTCTTACCCTTAGGCAGCAGGGCTAGCTCCCAAGTTTGATTATGATGAAGAGACTGTATTTCTTCATTCATCATTTTTTTTTTTTTCCATTTGTCTGATTTAGAGTTCCTCACTACTTCTTTGAAAGTGCAAGGAACATTATCATCTACAACTAGAAGCGAATATATCACCATGTTAGTATACCGAGTAGGTTTTTGAATTTATTTTCTTAGCCTTTGAGAAACAATTGATTCTTATTGCTGTGAAGATTCTTGGATTGAAATCTCCTCTTCTTGTACACTATTCCCCACTATAACTAGAGAGTTACATCAGGTAGCCTCATTTCTCACTGAGTTTTCCAAAATTGTCTCAACCTCCACCTATTGTTGAGTACCACTGGTTTTTTCTTCAACTTGTGACTCCTTACGTATTGTTTTTTTTATCATCACAAGTTCATCAAAAGTCACATCCCTGCTTAGAATCATTTTTTTTGTCTCTAGATATCAAAGGCAGTATCCTATGACTCCTGCACTAATCCCCAAGAATATTCCTTTCTTAGTTTTAGGATCCAACTTAGATTTTTTAACATGATTGTAGAGACCCAAACCCATGAATGAGGAAAAATAAATAAGAACCGTGTAAGAGGGGATATTTCAGCAGGGTTTGTTGATGAAAGTAGTAAGTTCGTCAATGAAGTCCCTTTAGTACCTCGTCGATGAAATTCAGAGCGTCGTCGACGAGGAAATGCCGAGCGGGTTAGAGAAAATATCCGAATGAGGTTCGTCAACGAGTAGTGTGGCTGGCTCGTCGATGAAGATGCCGCCTAGTTAATGAGTTTGACTCGGTCAAGGGCCCTTATAAATATCCATTTTGGTTGCTTAAGGGTTAAGATTCTCCCAAAAGTTCTCTCCCTCTCTCTAGAACCAGCAAATTTCCTCTCTCTCTCTCTCTCTCTCTCTCTCTCTCTCTCTCTCTCTAAGATTCTTCGTCGTTCAACGTCCGTTTCTAAAAATAGAGGTTCCTGCGTGGATCAGAAGAGGAAGTTCTACAACTTTAGCAGATCAGATCATTGTTTTGAAGATTTTTAGGTTTTTTCAAAAATCGAGGTAAGGATCTGATTCTGTTTTTGATTAAGCAGTTATATAGTAGTTTAGATTTCATAGAAGTTATGTTTTGTGGTTTTTAGATTTTGAGGATCCAGGTTGTTGGTTTGGACTGTTTCGTTCGTATTTCCATATTCGGGTTTAAGGTAAGGGAAAATTGTTTACAACAGTATTTTTGTAAAACTAAATTGCTAAAAAGTTAGTTTATGCTTATATGTATGATTTAACTACTTATTTGCTAAATTCCATCTGATAGAAATGCCAGTTTTACGATTTTACGGTTTTTGGTAAAAATGAGGATTTTGGTTGATGATCTCCATATTTTCCAAAGCTTACTTATTTGCATTATTATTAATGTAGGAGATGTTAGAATCCTTTACTTTTCTATTCAAATGATATTATGGAATTTTATATGATATAGCGGGTTTTCCTTCAAACTAGTGTGACATATAGATTGAAATGGAACATAAGAATCTTTCATAATACTGATCTGAATTATAGAAACTAGAATTCTATTATGCTATACAGGAATATGTGGAAAACAGGTGCCGTTTATATATCGTGCTATATATATAAAAGAAAAGGGTAAACCGAGAGAGTGTGTACTGGTTTATACCCGAAGTGATTACATGAGTTTGTGAAAATACTGGAATTGCATAGGTTAATACATTTTCATTATAAATCGTATATATGATAAATGGAACCACAGCTTGCTACCAAAGGAGTTGAAAGATACTTCAGTTAAAGGAGTTGAAACATACTTCAGTATAGAGGAGTTGAAAGATACTCCCTAAGGCTCGGATCCGTAGCAAGTAAAGTACAGTGCAATCACACTTGTGAATCAGTGTGGGTACATAAGATAGTTGGCTTGTAGGATTTATGGAATCACAGGTGAAATAATAGACCAAGGGAGGCAATCGGACTATAGAATAGATGCTCGGCAGTGCCTGCACAAACATGGCACGTTAGAGTCATTAGTGCACAACCTGTGCCACGGGGTGAATAGGCATAATTATGTCATACCAAGCTGGTTGTTGTTCAAATATTTATATACACGATTTAAACGCTTTATGGAAGGAAATTTATAGCATTTATGTTATTATACCTGTTGCACCACAGTATTGAAAATGTTTGATGTATGTATTGGATTTAATTAAAATAAGCATATGCAGTCACACACTGTTGTAATACTTTCCACCATGTTGAGAAGTGTCTCACCCCATTATACAACCTTTGTTAGGTCCTTTTGGACGTTGGTCCAAGTTGCTTGAGGGACTTGGGGAATTGTTTTGGTTATAGCATATATAAGCGTTCTAATCATGTATTAAACTTAGTTGAGTATCTTCTCGGGGTTGTAATAATAGGTTATTTTTTAAGTCTGGATAAATGTATTTGAGGATACAATAGTAAACTCTGGTATATGTCTATTAGAAATCCTAATGAATGTTTATGTTTTTTCGTAATATTCGCATTCCAGTTATGTATGAATTACACCCGTATGTACCTGTTTAAGGCGGGTTGTCTATGTATCTTGAGCAGGTACAGGTATTCGGTATAAGTAAGTGAAATCTGGGTCCGTATAAAGGGTCGGGTCATTACTGTTGGTATCAGAGCCCTTAACCAGTCAGAAGTGTGATTTGATTCATGCTGCCTAGTTAGGGATATGTGCAGAACTTAGAATTTATTAGTTCCTGCAGTGTAGAATATACCAGAGTATAGGTCGTGGATGAGACCTTGGGTTTTTGCTTTGTATACCTGGAGATGTAAATTTATTGATAGACTTCTGTGTTTTCTGGGTTAATCAAAAGGTTCAGAAAATCACAGCAATCCATTGACGATTTTGTTTCCAAATGGAAGGGCAGAACTTGAGTTAGAAGGATGATATCAAATTAACGAAGTACGTCGATATTAAGGAGGTTGATTTAGGGGAATGAGTCTATAGTATGATAGTATTAGCTGATGTTTAGGCTATTATTCTTCTAATGGATTCTCATAATTGCTTTTAAGGATGGAATCCAGGGACATTACTGCCAACGTGGGAGGCAGTAGTAGTGAGGGTGCTGGCCATGAGGCTGGTAGTGACTCCACTAGTGTATTGGGGGATTTCGTATAACAACTTTTGGCTGAGGTGGTGCGAATGAATAGAGGGCATGACTGTTCTACGTCTGGGATAGGCTGCTCCATTGAACAGTTCACCAGGTTGAAGCCTTCGGTTTTCGTGGGAAGTGCAGATCCAGTTCATGCTGAGAATTGAATCTAGGAGATCGAGAAGATCCTGGATGTTTTAAAATGCATGGAGAGGCAGAAGGTGACCTTTGCAACATTCAAGTTGTCAGGGGAGGCGGAGAGATGGTGGGTGTCGATGAAGAAGATGGAGGAAAATCGACCGATACCAGTAGCGTTGACGTGGGCTCAATTCAAAGATTATTCTTTGAATGGTATTTTTTAGCCATGGTTAGAAATGTGAAGATGGAGGAATTCATGAACCTGGCACAGGAGTTGCTGATGATGCAGCAATATGCTGTGAAATTCCAAGAGCTGTCCCAATTCGCTCCATTTGTGATACCAGATGAAGCGAAGAAGGCTTGGAAGTTTTAGAGGGGTCTGAGGAAGGAGATCCGTAGGCATACGACAATCTTACAGTTGCAAGACTTTGCTACACTGGTTGACAAAGCTATCGTGGCAGAGGAGAGTTTGCTGGAGGACGCACCCGAAGAAGAGGCCAGCGCCTCCCAGTTCTTCGTTTGGGGCGAGACAGAGTAACTGGAAGAAGAACAGTGGTGGTACGTCTCAGAATACTGCATCTTATCATGGTTGCTCTTTGTGTGGCAAGAAGCACGTAGGGCAGTGTTAATTGACTACTGGGGCTTAAATGCGGTGTGGTAGGTAAGGGCATCAGGCGAGAGACTGTCGTATGCGAGGGAGCAGTGGAACCTCGTAGTAGCCATATAGGGGAAATGCTCAGGCATAGCATGGTGGTCAGCAAGGGGGTATAGTCCAGGCTAGGGTGTATTCTCTGACTCTCTGTGATGCGGAGAAAGCTGGTGATTTAGTCATAGGTATCATTTACATGCTTTCTCATAAAGGTGTTGCATTATTTGATTTCGGGGTAATGCATTCTTTTGTTTCCCATGAATTTTTTAAACTGTGTGGTCTTGAGGTGCAACTATTAGATTATGAACTGGTAGCGGCTACACCGTCTGGGTTTACAGTTGGGTGTAGCAATGTAGTTCGTGACTTCTCGGTTGAAATTTTGGGGAGGGTGCTACCAGTTGACCTTGTGGTGTACGACATGTATGACTTTGATATCATCTTAGGGATGGATTGGTTATCGGCCAGTTATGCCAGTATTGATTGCCACAAGAGGGAGGTGTTGTTCAGATCGCTAGGGGAGTAGGAACTTAAATTCCTAGGGTAGTGTGTGCGTTTCGCACCATGGATCCTTTCTACTTCACAGGCTAAGAGGTCACTCATGAAGGGATGCCAAGGGTATCTAGCATTGGTGAAAAATGCACTGGTCGCAGAAAGTAGATTGGAGATGATTGCGGTAGTGCGCGAGTTCCTTGATGTGTTTCCAGAGGACTTGCTAGGATTACCTTCGGACTGTGAAGTGGAATTTTCTATAGAGTTAGCTCTAGGTACGGCGCTAATGTCAAAAAATCCTTATCGTATGGCTCTAACCAAATTGAGAGAGTTGAAAGAACAGCTTCAGGAGCTGCTTGACAAGGAGTACATTCGACCAAGTGTTTCTCCTTGGGGAGCACCAGTGTTATTTATGAAGAAAAAGGATGGGTCGATGAGAATGTACATCGACTATAGAGAGCTTAACAAGGTGACGGTAAAGAATAGAGACCCGCTACCCAGGATCGATGATTTGTTCGATCAGCTTCAGGACACGTAGATCTTCTCTAAGATTGATCTACGATGTGGGTATCACCAGTTGAAGGTGAAAGCAGAGAACATCCTGAAGACAGAATTTCGAACTCGGTATGGCCATTACGAATTTATGGTTATGCCTTTTGGTTTGACTAATGCACCTGCAGCATTTATAGATACGATGAACAGGGTCTTTCACGAATATTTAGACGGGTTTGTTATGGTATTTATCGATGATATCCTAGTGTATTCTAGAAGTGTTGTAGAGCACGAAGTTCATTTGAGATTGGTATTGCAAATGCTTAGGAATAAGAGGTTTTATGCTAAACTAAAGAAGTGCGAGTTCTAGCTTGAACAGATTGCATTTCTAGGGCACGTGGTGTAACGACCTGCTAAAATTCTATATATTCAATTATATGTAATAATAATAAAGACT
The DNA here is from genome assembly GCF_029873635.1 of Malania oleifera. NCBI lineage: Eukaryota > Viridiplantae > Streptophyta > Magnoliopsida > Santalales > Ximeniaceae > Malania > Malania oleifera. The sequence goes on from NC_080425.1 coordinate 80,184,479, forward strand.
GTGACATTCCAATGACTCAACACAATCTGCTATAAATAATCATCAACCTATGCAGCGAGAAGTTGTTTACTCATAAATCCACAACCATATATTTACATTACAATACCAGAGTACTAGATCATTCCCTTTTCTCACGTATATAACTGAATATGGCTATACAAAAATATTTTCTACCCCAAAAAACTCACCCTTCTGACAGGGCGGTACTGTAGTCCCTCTACCTGTGAGCTTGATTTTCTCACCTAGTTGGATCACTTGAAAAATGTTAATATAATGGGATGAGACAACGCTCAGTAAGACGAAATATGTTATTTCTAGTGTGTGGCAAGTGAATTACATTTTTATAAAAAATTGATTCTATACATTTATGAATAACTGAATCTGGGAATACAGTTACAAATAATATATAATACTACCTTGTTTATGTTGCTTAACATAACTGCCTTTATAAGTTTTCTATTCATAATACTTCTAATATACATAAGTACATCGTCTGTTTCTGTAAACTGTATATACATATAAATACTGAAAAACTTCCCTATGGATAACTGTATGTCATGATTTAACCCCTCATTACAGGGTTGTGCGACCCTTAGGCGAGATTTATTAGTAGCTGGCCTACCGGGATAAACCACTATACTCCGTCAGTCAGATCGACCCTCTTCAACCCATATCTGATGGGGAGCCTGTTCACAACATAGCCACAATCGACTTATTTACCATGTATTATCTAAATAGGTTGTTGCACTCTATACTGTATATAACTATGGTACTGTACTCTGTAATCTGTATCTGTAATGGTCCATCAAGGTCTGATATTATATAATACATTACTATATACAATCTATCTGTTTTACTATGATTATGTAATATCTGTATTAACCATGATGCTGTAATAAACTATATCTGTATCAACTGTATTTCTGAAATGAACTGTAAATCTGTATGTCATGGTACTGAAAACTGTATAATCATGGTATTTTGAAAATACTATAAAACATATTCCCTATCTGTATATTCTGTAAAACATAATCCTGAAAATACTATAAAACATGTTTCTGTACTATATCTATATTCTCATGCCACATAGTAATTTAAAACATTTTAAACGTATTTGATAAACTGTATAGATTCCTGTTGTGAAATGATAATCTGGTAAAAACATATAATTCATACTAAAATCATACTAGTATTGCCTAGAATAACATATTTCCCTTACCTGATTCGTAATAGTATCCCCTACTGTGACAGGTCCTACACCCGTAGGGTTCTCCATTCAACGCCCTAAAAACCATAAATCTCAGAACAAAATGTCATTATTTCTACGTCTTCTACATTTTCTACAACTACTGGAAAGCCAAACTTTGACAAAAAGACCTTACCCTGAATTTGGGATGAAATCCAACTTTGTCCCGCTAACGATCCACTCCAACAGACTTAGGAAGAACTTCCCCAAGAGCGTCATGGTGGCCTCAGATCATCGATCCGGTGGCTAACGAGGCCTGAATCAAAGAGAGAGGAGGGAGAGACCATAGAGAGAGGAGAGAGAGAGTTTCTGTGAATTTTTCTACGTAAGAATCCGAATTTAACACTATATATAATAGTAGCCTCATCGACGAGCCACGTCATCTCGTAGATGAGGTCAAGAAGGAGGTTCATCAATGAACAACATCTCCTCATCGACGAAATTCAAAACTTGAAACACAGTCTCTCGGTATTTTCTTGTCGACGATATATGTTCTCGTTGATGAGACCCTCTTGTACCCTCGTTGATGAATGCCCTATGTTCGTCGATGAGGACCTAATATATTTTCTTGGGTTATTACACGTGGTGTCTAAAGAAATGGTATTAGTGGATCGGAGTAAGATAGAAACAGTAGTGGATTAGGCGAGACCGAAGAATGTTCAAGAAGTCAGAAGTTTTCTGGGTCTTGCAGGACACTACCGTCAGTTTGTAGAAGGGTTCTCCAGTCTAGCAGGTTATTTTACATGACTCACAAGGAAGAACGTGAGGTACAATTGGACTAATGAATATGAGCTGAGTTTCCAAAAGCTGAAACGACGACTGGTTATTGCTCCAGTTCTGACTATTCCATCCGGTGTTGGCGGCTTTGTTATTTATAGTGACACCTTTGAAAAGGGTCTTGGCTCTGTTCTAATACAGTAGGGTAGAGTAGTTGCTTACACTTCTTGTCAACTGAAAGAGTACAAGAAGAACTACCCGACACATGATATGAAATTAGCAGCGGTGGTGTTTGCATTGAAAATTTGGAGGCACTACCTATACGGTGAAAGGTGTGAGATTTTTACCGATCATAAAAGTCTTAAATACTTTTTTACCCAGAAAAAGCTGAACATGAGACAACGCAGGTGGCTTGAGTTGATAAAGGACTACAACTATACCATTAGCTACCACCCAGGAAAGGCTAATGTGATAGTTGATGCCTTGAGTCAGAAGTCTGTCGATGCGTCAATCTCAGCAGTGAGAGTTCAACATTAGATTTGTATGGACCTTGAAAGGTTGGGCTTGGAGGTGGTGGAAGAAAATCATTAGGCGGTTCTTGCCAGTTTGGTGATGCAGCCAACTTTGCTGGAGAGGATCCGTGTAGCGCAGAAGGGGGATCCAGAGTTGGTTGAGGTTATGGAAGGAGTTCAGAAGGGGTTGAAGTCAGATTTCAGTATCTCTGCCAATGAGATATTGAGATTTCGCAGCAGGGTTTGTGTACCGAATGATCTGAAATTAAAAGGGTCATTTTGGAGGAGGCACACCATTCACTCTACATCGTACATCTTGGTAGTACGATGTTGTATCGAAATTTGAGGGAATCTTTCTGGTGGTCCAATATGAAAAGAGAGATTGCTTGTTTTATAGAGCAGTGCTTGACATGTCAGCGGATCAAAGCAGAGCATTAGAGACTCGCAGGACCACTTCAGCCACTTAGTATTCCTGAGTGGAAATGGGAGCATATCACGATGGATTTTGTGATGAGTTTACTTGCGGCGATGCATGACCAGAATGCCATATGGGTTATAGTGGATCGACTAACGAAGACTACACATGTCATTCCAATTAGAGTAAGCTACTCTCTGAATAGGCTAGCAAACATCGTATAGAAGTCTAGTCTATCAAAACTCACTTGAGGTATCTCCTACAAAACATAGTCTCAAGATACTTGTCTATGTATGTTAAGCTAGTTATATAGTTGGTTAATAGTTGTAAATATGATTATAGAGTTAATTAGTTAGGAAGAATATTGTTGTTACTTAACTAATTTTCAGTATGTAATTTTGTTATCTATTTTGTTTTTCTTGTTCTCGTGTAGTTAGTTTCAGATATCAATACCTACTGATGTAATGAATTATTTTAATGATAATTTATAATTTCTCTCCATATTTGGTTATTTCTTCACATGGTATTAGAGAAAGATTAGAGAAATTCTCCTCTCATGGCTTTGTCAGCAACCTCTACAGACACTTCTTGTTCTCCTTTCAATTCTGCTTTTGATCTAAGCTCAAATCCTTATTACTTCTAGGGCAGTGATGGCCCAAATCTGCATCTTGTTAATAAGGTTCTTACTCGAGACAACTATTAGACATGGAGCATGTGTGTTACAATGGCACTGAGTGCCAAGAACAAGCTGGGGTTCATTGATGGAACTCTGGTAGCTCCTCTACGTACTGATACAAATTATGCAACCTGGAAACGAGGCAATGACACTGTGAAGTCATGGATCCTCAATTCATTGTCTGATGACGTTTATTCCAATATGATGTTCATCAAATCAGTAAGGGATATACAGACTAAACTTGAAAATCGATTCTCCTTGACCAATGGACCTAGGATCTTCCAGTTATAACAATCTATTTCTAATTTGGTATAAGGTCAAATGAATATTGTTGATTATTTCACACAATTGAAGTCCTTATGGGATGAACTGATGAGCTATAGGCATATTCCAGAAACATCCCCTGCTTCTTTGAACATCTTGGCTGATTATCAGAATCAAGATTATGTAATGAAGTTTTTAATGGGTCTGAATGATTCATATGGTCACATTAAAAGCCAAATCCTTCTTAGCAATCCCTTACCTCCCACAAACAAGGTATTTGCATTGCTTGTGCAAGAAAAGAGGCAAAAGGAGATTAGTTCAGTGATAATTACTAAACCAACAGCTATGCTGGGAAAAGCTACAGGAAATCAAGGATACAGATAGAATTTTGGCAAGAAAGAGAGACCTTTGTGCTCTCATTGTGGACTTCTAAGACACACAACTGAAAAATGTTACAAGCTACATGGATATTGTCTAGGGTACAAGTCAAGATCTAAGCACATTGTTTCTTCAGCAAATCAGATAAACTTGGTAACCAATATTGAGCAATCTGGTGAAGTGCAGTAGCTTCCATTCACTTAGGAACAACTCAGATAGATCATGACAATCATGCATCCCTTACCTGAAATGCAGCCACAACCTTCGGTTGTTTAAGTAACTGGACCTGTCCTTCAAAGTACAAATCCTTTTTTTGTAGTTCATCTTTTCTCCACCATGATAGGTATTTCTTCTTGCTCATCTGCTATTTGTACATGAGGTTGAACACAAAATGGCCTCACTTGGATCATTGACACTGGGGCCACTGATCATATGGTAAATTTTGTCCACTATCCACTACTATAACAACTTCCATTAATGCATCTGTGAAATTACCTATTGGTGCTCTTGTTCTAGTCACACACATTGGAACAATTCATATAACACCTACCTTGCTGCTCACTGATGTTCTTGTTGTTCCTTCTTTTTCCTACAACCTAATTTCAACCAGCAAACTTCTAAAATCCATTTCCTGCCATCTTATTTTTCATGGCAAATATTGCTTTATACAGGACTTGCAGACATGGAGGATGATTAGATTGGGTGAAGAGAGGGTAGGTTTATATCATCTCCTTAATAAGCATTCAGCTATGTGAATAACCCTCTCGGTGAATTCTTGTCGATGAGACACGTCACCTCGTTGGCGATCCCAAGAAGACTGCTCATCGACGAACACTCTACGCTCGTCGACGAGACCCTGCTAATTCCCTTTTAAAAAATCATTTTCTCTCCTTTCTTCTTTTTGTTTTTTTTTACTTAATTTCTATAAGTTTTCAAGTCTCTACAATATGTATGTATTGTTTAGGAAAAATTATTGAATTCTGGTATTGTAAATGTGGATGTACAGTTTATGTGTTCTGTTGCGTAGGTGTGTACATGATCAAGGGTTCCTCAGTGCTCACTTGGGGCTGGATATGTTATAGTAAATAATATAAAGGTATCAAAGTAATTTTATTTATTTTTTTAAAAAAATGGTATAGATTTTCGAGTCGTTACACATCCATTTCCAACTTTTCTCTTGCTCATCAAGCTTTTGTGAGCCACCAACCTTGTTGGACCAAAATCTTATAAGGAGGCATCTCTACATCCTGAATGGAGAAAAGCTATGACTGCTGAAATCAAGGCCTTGAAGACAATCACACCTAGACTTTGACAAAATTACCTTCTGGAAAAGTTGTCATTGATAATAAATGGGTTTACAAGATTAAGTTCAAATCTAATGGTACTGTTGAAAGGGCCAAAGTATGACTAGTGGCCAAAGGTTTTACACAACAAGTAGGCTTGGATTACACCGAGACTTTCAGCCCTATTGCTAAGCTGGTTAGTGTTAGATGCATCTTATCCATTGCTGCCATCAAAGGTTGGCACCTTCATCAGTTAGATGTCAATAATGCCTTTCTTCATGGAGACCTTGATGAGGAAGTCTATATATGTGTGCCTCCTAGATTTGCTAGCAAGGGGGAGAACATTGTATGCAACCTCAACAAGTCACTTTATGGGCTTAAGCAAACATCACGACAATGGTACTCAAAATTATCTACCTCTTTGACAAAATTTGGTTACAAACAGTCACTTGCAGATTATTCACTCTTCACTAAGGTTACTAGTGAATCATATATTGCTCTCCTAGTATATGTAGATGATGTGATTCTTGCAGGGAATACAGGAATTTAAGATTCTGACACATTTCCTACATGAGAAGTTTAAAGTTAAAGATCTAGGAGAATTGAAGTACTTCTAATGGATAGAGGTAGCAAGGTCCAAACAAGGCATTTCCATCTATCAACGAAAATAAGCATTGGATATTCTCAAAGACTCAGGTTATGTAGGCTAGTCAAATTTCTTATGGAACAAAATTTGAAATTGACTACAGAAGAAGGGGATTTACTTGAAGATCCCACTACCTATAGAAGGTTAATTGGGAGAATGTTGTATCTAACTATTACAAGGCCTGACATATCCTATGCAGTTTAGGTTTTAAGTCAGTTCATGGATAAGCCAAGGGCACCTCACTTGATTGCAGCATATTGGGTGCTAAAGTACATCAAAGCAACTCCTAGTCAGGGATTGTTCTTTTCTGCTTCATCATACATACATTTAAAGGCCTTTTGTGATTCAGATTGGGCAGGTTGCATAGAGACTAGGAGATTAGTGATAGGCTACTGTGTTTTCCTAGGAAACTCTTTAATCTCATAGAAATCCAAGAAACAGAAGACAGTCTCTCAATCATCTGTAGAATTAGAATATAGATCCATGGCTACTACTGTCTATGAAGTAACTTGGTTGCTTTTACTACTTAAGGATTTAAAGATTGAGCATACAAGGCCAGTTTTGAGTTTTTGTGACAATCAAATAACACTATATATAGTTGCTAATCCAGTATTAATTCTATAAGAGAACAAAACATATAGAGATAGATTGCCATATAGTTTGGGAGAAATTACAAGCTAGAATTATCAAGACACTACAAGTCACTTTGCAAAATCAGTTGGTAGACAATATCTTCACAAAACCTCTTGGATATTCTTCCTTTACTTCATTGCTTCCCAAGATGGGTGTAATTGATGCTCATACTCAATCACATCCATCTTGAGGGGGAGTGTTAAGCCACTCATATAGTTAGTTAATAGTTGTAAATATGGTTAGAGAGTTAATTAGTTGGGAAGAATATTGTTGTTATTTAACTAATTTTCAATATGTAATTTTGTTATCTATTTTGTTTTTCTAGTTCTCGTGTAGTTAGTTTCAGCTATAAATACCTATTGATGTAATGAACTATTTTAATGAGAATTCGGAATTTCTCTCAATATCTGGTTATTTCTTCACAATGTATAACAGTCAGCTTGGGCTCAACTGTGGTGAGGTATTGTTCGCTTTGGCCCCTGTCTTCACAAGTTTTTCCTATAAAAGGCGTCTCCCTTAATTGGAGGTCAAACCCTCCTTATAAGCCCAAGATCTCCCCATGACACATTTGATGTGGGATAGTGACAAGCTCTCCCGTCCAATCTCTAACGTTCTCATTAGCGTAATTTCCCTAGTAAACATTCGATGTAAGATTGTGACAAGCTCTCCTATCCTATTTTTGACATTCATGCCAGCGTGATCTCCCTAGTACATGTCTAATATGAGATCGTGATAGACTCTAATCCAATCTTTTACATCCTCGTTAAAGTAGCTTATACCTTTGTGCAAGATCCACTCACATAATAGTACTCCTAAGGAGGCTCTGATATGAAATGTAACGATTTTGGACCTTACTCCTATAAGGTATTGTTCGCTTTAGCCCAGTAGTCTCACTAGTTTGTCCTATAAAAGGAACTCCCCTTATATTTATATAGGAGTTGAAGAGATAAGTTCAAAGGTTAAGAACATGAGACTTATATGATCATAGTTCTTAATTGCTTCTTGTAAATTAAAAGGATTGTGACTTATGTATTCACAATTTAGAAAAATTAGTCTACATTATATTACTTGTCGTGCAAGGGGTTGATTAGTCTAAGTAGCTTGTTCAAGAGATAATATAGGCTATGCTTGTTAGGGAACACTAAGAAAGACCAAGTTAAGAATATCTAGGTAAAAGTTTACTACATGTTATTGGATATTCTCAATTATAGTTTTATGAATTGTCCCTAAACTCAAGGCTTCATAATAGTTGCCTTGTATTTGACCTTTTCAACTTTGAGCATGCTATGTGTTAAAGTACTAGCATGAAACTAAAACACATATTAGGGTTTAATTATATAATTGTGATGTGACTTAAGAAATTTTTTTGCAAAGGTGAAATAAGAGTTAGATCAGACTTTTTAACATTGTAAATAATCCTTTAATTACAATGTGACAAATGAATGTAAGGTAATTTTATGTCTTTGGTTATCTTTGGTTTTACATATTAGTTGATAAAAATGGTGATTGTAAAAGAATACATGGGTTCTCTCACCTTCAACTTATTTTTATTGGCAAGATATACTATTAAATATCATTAATTGGAAAATCTTAATTTCATTTGGAGAACTAGAGGATGTTTTACTCTAATTTAATTAGAAGAATTGTAATTGAGACATTAGTGGAGATTAACATCATTGTACTCATTATCAAATCGGAATGAACCTACAAGAGGTAACATAAAAGAGTAAAGTTTAGTTAAGAATAAAAAGAGGTCAAATGCATAAAATGAGGAAGGATAGGTGAAATGAAATTAAAAGAGATAACTCAATCCTAATTTAAATTAGCTAGGAGTATTGGGGGATCAAGAGGGGGCCAAACACTTTTCAAATTTTGCTTTGATTCCAAGTTGATATAGGATCGTTGGAGAGAGAGAGAGAGAGAGAGAGAGAGAGAGAGAGAGAGAGAGAGAGAGAGAGAGAGAGAGAGGAAGAGAGAAAATCCAATTTAAAGTTCATAACCACATTGAAACAATAACATAATATATATAAATATTCATACATCGAACCTAAAATAAAATACAAATTCATAAAACCATTAATCCCTAAATAATTAAAATTTTTACATAGTTGTCAAATGCAAAATTTGTAATTTCTAAAGCTAAGTATGCTATTGAATGGGTAGCTGAATGAAATGATAATCCTTTAATAGAACCTCAAAATATTAAATAAAAAAAAAACCCAAAAATAGTTTCCCTCCTCAAAAATAATTTCTCTCCTCAATCACTTGCAATATGGAAATTCATTCAAGATAATATTACCCCCAAAAAAATCATCTTTTATTTTGAGATAGTTTATTTGTACAATATCAATCCTATTTCCAAACAGGTATTAGATTTTAAGTCGTATTAAATTTGAATAAGATGTAATATAAAATTGTATTCAAATTTGTCCAAATTTATTCAAATTTAAATTCAAATTCAAATTTGTCCAAATTCATTCAAATTTAAATTGAAAATCCGAAATTTATGTTCCCAAACATGGTATTGGAGTTATTGTATCTAGCTTTGGATGGCTAGCTACATCTCTAAAACAATTCTTTGCCACTCTTAGATGAAGGTGGCAAATAACCCCTAGAAGCCTTCTTTGCTATGGTGGCCTTGGAAATATTGCAGTACAATTTGTGGGTACTGTCCAAACCAGCCGCTGCTCCATAGCTCTTCCATGCCTTCATTTTTCTCCTATAAGAGGAAGGGGGCTTTCTCTTTGGAAGATCTTCTATGCTCCTCACCATTGAAAGACATGTAAATGATTGAGACTTGCCTTTGTAATACGCCGAAAGCCCTCGCGGCCTGTATAAATAAAACATAAAGCTCGAAATTAATCTCTTGTCATATATATTTGGTGGGATCTTGAATATAAATTTTTATTGAATTTGAATAAATATAATATAAAATTGTATTAAAAATTATCTAAATCCATCGAAATTCAAATCTAAGATCTGAAATTCATACTTCCATACACAACATGTCTACAAGTCAAATATTTGATAGAGAGAATTTCATGTTAATTTGGCGACGGACCAAAGAAACGAAAGTTCCATTCTAAATAATACCTAATATGGTGAGAAAGTGCAATAAAAGAATTGATTGGTTTTCTTCTTATTTTCTTTTTCCTTGAACAAAATTTCATTAATCAGATCCTGCAGAGTTTGTAACTCAACATTAAACAATAAAACTAAAATATGATGCCTGATGCATGATAATTAAATATCTAAATATGCAAGCTGAGTTGAAAGAGTCATTAATTAATTACTTGGTAGCCAGATGGGCCATCAGCTCTGATAATTCATGTAGAGGTCCATTAATGGAGGGCGATGAGGATGAAGGACAAGAAGTCGATGAAGAAGAAGAAGAAGAAGGAGCATCGTCAACCCAGTCATGATCTGATGATGAAGATGATGGTGATGACGACCCAGTAATGGACGAAGCTGCTGCTGAATCTTCAAAGCTTGAGGATGCCCACCGCACGGCACTGTGGCGATTGCCATCATCATGATCAGCATCACCATGAATGACTTTGAAGTGATTTTCATGATTTGCAGTAGTACTATCGTTACGATGATCATATAGAGAAACTGAGGATGGAGCTTGATGATGCATTTGCCTTTTGCCTTTTGCCTCCACCCTTTCTAGAGGAAGAAGAAGTCTAGATGAGGTTTTGGGACATTTGTGAAGGAGCATATGGGGCATGTACACATCTATTTATATGCTATTATGAAAAGATCTCTGCGTGAACAAAAGTCAAGATTTGGAGTTTAGATAGCACCAAACGGGGAACTTTTTTTCACTTTCCTTTTTGTTGCCATGGCTTCCATAAACCTTTGGGTCAAGAATTTTCGAAAGAAATAAAAGGAAGGAAAAATGAAAGATACCCAAGTAATATGTTAGAAAAAGCTAATTTTTAATTCTAAAAAAATTCAAATTCATAACTTTTAAAAGTCGATAAAAAAAAAATTAAAAGGTAAGAGGCCGTTTAGTACCATTGTAAAAGAATTATCATTGTGAAAGTTAGAAATGAAAACTTAAAAATAGAATCCACAAATTAAAAGTAAAAAAATAACTAGTAACTTGTTTGCTTAATATTTTTTTTAAATAAAATATTAAAAATCTAATTGTGTAATGTTCAACTTTGTTCTTAAGTCAAATTAACATTTAAAAATATGATTAAAACAATATAATTGCAGAGTAGTAACTAGAAAATGTTACTACAAAAAATACAAATCAATAATGATAATTTTTTATATCTAATTTTTAATAGTATATAATTGAAAAATAATTAAGATAATATTTATGAATGATTTTTATTATGTTTCAAAGTTTTAGAGAATTTCTATAGATATTTTTACTTTAATTATGTTTAAAATTTACATGGCCCTTTTGTTTTAATTTTACTAAACAATTTTATATAAAATAAATGACTTAATTTATAAAAGTCAATTTTGAATATTGAAGTATAATGTACCAACATATGCCATAATAATTGGACACAATAAAATTTGGCTTTTAATTTTCATGAAAGCTGACAATAAAAATAGAAAATTATCAATGCAAACGAATACATTGGTGCACCTTATTTTCTCTCACCGTATTGCAACAATAATAAGAAACCAAAAAATTAATTTATCCAGTGTAACACGTCACACGAATCTTTTACTTTGTAAAAGTAAGATGTCATCCCTAAAATAAAAATAGGAGAGAGAGAGAGAGAGAGAGAGAGAACTAACCCTTAAGTAACAAGGTTTTATACTAATTTATTAGAAATACTAACTTTCAAAACTCAAATTCTAATATCTAATCAACTTCAGTCTATGATTAAGTGAGTAAATTTGAACAAAATTGAGAAATTTTAGGTACTGTTTAGAAGAAAATATAGATTTTAAGTTTTGAATATAATTGTATGAATTTAGAAGAATGTTAATACAACTTAATACTACATTTTATTATCTAGATTTAAAGTAGTTCAACCTTTCGATTTTTGTTTAATAGGTCTGTTTAGATTTATTTCTTATTTAGTTTTGTTTGGATTTATAGTCATATTTTTGATTGGTTGTTGGTGTTATTTTTGGGAGATCTTTAATTTTTTTTTTATCTGTAATTTCTCAATATTTGTCTCGTAATCATAGTATTTTTCGTCAAAAATGAGGGTATATCAATAAATAAACGGATGTGCAGCCCTCCTTTAGTAAAAAAATAAAAAAAAAAGAAAGTGAAATGGGCTAATTGTTCGCGGTAGATGCATGTATGATCCATGCACTCAACCATGGTTGTAGCCTTATCCTTATTTAATTATATTATTTCCCACAAAAAAAATATTAATTGTCTCGGAGGAGCCTTATCCATTGATTCGGCGTTATCTTTTCTCATGGGGTTTAAATTCCCCACCAACCCATTGTCCTACCAAGAGGATAAGCTTTATTTATAGAATTTTTATATATATAATTAATTTGAAGGCATATGTCCCTGTTGAGGCATCTCCCCACTAATTCCCGCAGCCCTAATTATAATATTAATTATGTCTCCATGGACATGGCGTGATGAAAATGCATTAGCACGCAAAAATGAGTATCGGAAGTTTAATTTTAGGTAGATACACTCACAAAATCAGTAGTACCTGTGATTGATGAGAATTTACTCTGTGAGACAGCGGGAATCGTAGATGGTGAGAGTTTTCAGTGAGCCAGCAGGGACCATAGATGGTAATAGAGATATATCTCGAGAATTGGGTTGGCCGAATGTACGAAAGTCGTATCTGTATTTCGGACTTTACCTGATTAACGAGACCTAAGCGAAGGACGCTGATTCGCATGTTCGGTGTCACACAAGGGGATTCGAAGGACTTGTTGGTGACTGGAGTTCCTATATAATAAAAAATATATATATTAATTATTCATAATGAGAGATTTATTGTCTAGATTATGCCTCCAAAAAGGGTTGCAGATCGAGTTAGGAGATCATGTGGCCAAGGATTTGCACAGGCTGCCCCTTTCTCCCGCTTATTAAATTATCTACTTTTGTTTTGCTGTGCTCATATTATTGCCAAATTCTGCGACCAATGGGACAAGTTCCCATAAGCCTTATCCAGTTGTTCCAACATTTATCAGCCTAAAAAAAAAGGCAGAGACAGAGAGAGAGGGAGTGAGAGAGACAACAATGTTTATTTTGAATGAAGCTCTGTGCCTTTCTAGAATATTATATGTAGATAGAAAGAAAAGTAGAAATAATTGTCTAACATATAACCTGTTGTTTTCAGTGTCATCGATAAGGTTACTTGTCACCAATTTTAGGAACAGAGATTTGTATGCAACTTAATATATTATTTTTGCATTTTCTGTTTTCATTAGCTTTCATTTTGTTTTTGGTATTCATTTTTTTTTAAAGACCAAAAAAAAAAAAAAAATGCTAAATAATTGTCTTATCTTATATTTCAAGAAATAGTCATATGACTCTTATCACGATGAGAGCCAATAGAGAGATTGGTTGGTATAGCTTCTCCTATCATTACTTATATATATATATAAAAAAGTTGTACCCAGTGCACAAGGCTCCCACATTGAGTAGGGTCTGGGAGAGGTGGATGTCGACGAGTCTTACCCCCATTTTTGGAGAGGCCGCTCCCAAGTCTCGAACCCGAGACCACCCGTATAAAAAATTAACCGTTATAAAAAATTAACATGATATTTAATTTAAACCTAACTATGTCAGGAATGTAATCAAAAGTTTTCATTTAAATTGCTCACTTTATTTTCCCTCTCCCAATCCTTTTCTTCCAAAGTTTTATTTTTTATTTTTAATGATTCTAATTAAATTTGATTTTCGGTGCTCGAAGAATATTGATATAATTGTTAACAGTGACTTCTTGAGGCCCATATTTGATCATTTTTTTTTATTGAATGTGCACCATGACCCAAAATAGGTAAAGGAAAAAGGAGAAAAAAAAAAAGATTCTCTCAGGGAATCATATGGTCCTTTTGTTAACCTTTCTCGACCAATGAAATCACGTCAAGTAATGTGATATGTGAGGCCTATTGAATACATGTGGATCCTATCTAACTACTTGACATGATTTCATTAGTTGGAGAGGGTTGACAAGAGGACGTTAACGGTACTGTCCTTCTGCACTTCACCTTCTTCCAGCCTTTCAAATATCACCGGCGACCTTTCCACACCTCCTAACTATTCTAGTTCCTTCACATGAGACTCCACTGCCTTCGACTCTACATTAATGGGCGTCTGGAGGCCTGTGTGTCCTTCTACTTCATGTTTCTCTTTTTCTCTCCACATCTTCTTTGGCACACAAGTAATTTCTTTATCTCTCCTACCCTTATTTTCTCCAACTCTACAAACTACCTTTGTATGTCCTTGACGACAACATTTGGAACAATAGAAACCAAGCTTCTCATATCATACCTCCTACCAAATCACTTTACTATTTGAAACAACAATGAGGAATATTTGTACCGGTTCTTCTTGAAGTTCAATCTCTACACATATTTATGCACCAGAAGTTCTAGTCCTATTCAATGTCGCATTATCAACTCCTAAAAATCGATCAAATCTGGATGCTAGGATTTGAAGACAAATCGGGTGATACATATGGATCGATAAGCCAGGTAGGAATATCCATTGGGGAGCCAAAGGAGACTCCTTTTCCATATCAAAGTCTTTCCTCCAGTGAAACAATCGAAACGAACACCCATCTGTTACTCTTCCTTCATGGGCCCATGCATGCACAAAGTTCCTATCAGATCTCAACTGTACAAAAACATGGTTACTGTTCATGAAACTAACAGTTGGAATTTCCAATAACCCCCAGGTTTTAATCATTGTATTTTTGATGACATCTATTGAGGGCCTAAAGCATGTTTATTTCAAGATCAAAGCAAATCGGAATTCCTAAACCGCCTTTGTCATCTTCATCTTTGTAAAAATGAAGCCCTTCTCTTTGTTGATATCCACAGGATAACGCATTAGAATTTTGAACATAGGCACCTGAAGGGACTTGTAGAATAGCCCTAAGATCTAGCTATAGTACATACGGATAACCAAAAAAAATTATTTGTTCATGCAAACCCTAATTTCGCGATTAGGATTATACCTGTGAGATTTGTCTGGTTTGATCTCGAATCTACAAGTAAAAAAACGAGCTCTTGAATATGACTAGGAATCTTCTACTGTATTCCTTGAACAAGCCTTGCTCCTGAGAGAGTGGGCTCGTAAGCGGCTGCTAGGGTTTTCTTTTCTCACGAAAATGTCTACGTCTGTGAGAATTCACTTGTTTTACCTTAACTGTTGAATGGAGCACGTGTATATTGGCTACAACAAGGACCTTTGGGCAAATATGACTAGGGCTTCCCATATAATTAAAAATTCCTAATATGACCCGAATTCATCCTTAACTACGTTAATTATAATTCATACCACTAAAGAATTATAATTACACTCCCTGTCATATTTGAAATTAAATTCGATCTCCTATTATTAAATGCTTATTTATCTCCCCGCGTAAAGATTACAGATACCTGTCTATTAAATTAAATTACTGACAATTTAATTAATTGACATATTAATTCCCTGAGACCTTCCACTTAACTTATTTAATGTGTTGGATTCAAAATCCACCTGTAGGGTTTGACACAATCAAAACTTATAAGCTTCCTTAAGGGGGTATCATTAATCCCAATATCAGGACGTGGATTCCATCAATAATTAATATTCACCATACACATAATGTCATCACCCAACTCACTGAGTTTTTTTGACCCATAACGAATCTCACTCTTCTATGAATCAAAGTAATAAACACTATATCCTCGTGTCCAATAATCATACCAGGATTAAGAGCATAAGCACTCATAATAACCATGAGATATTAATTGTTTTATATAGTCAGTATGTAACGCCCCAATTTTTATTTTATATATATATAACAATAATCAAATACCCCTGATACCATACCATCAACATGACCCAACCCGAAGTAGGGGTACCGGGTGAACTGTCTATGTCTTATATCAAACCAAGCAGCAGAAACATACATATACATACAATCCCAAATATAATAACAGAGTGCTAACATCATCATAATACATAAATAACTCTCTAGATCCAGATTCTAATACAACACTAGGTGTCCCAAAATATCACTAAACATATATCAGTTTCCGCCAATACTTACTCTTTACGAACAGCTAACTAGTCCTGCCCTGGAGGTCTAGGCTTGGTCCCCTCATGGTCCTGAATTGTTAAATTATTTATTGGGGTGAGACACCTCTCAGTAAGACGGAATAAATTATTGGCAGTGTGTGACAATATGAGTTTGGTGTAGTAAAACACATCCAATTAAATAATTATTTCAACTGGGAAAAACATGTAAATATGTACCCATAACCATATATATGTTAATATATTTTCAAAGGCTTTCATTTCTTATAAATATGCTCTAACTCATGAGTATCCACATGTGTGTAACACAACTCGTCTATAACTCATGATTATTCATCATATCGGTTAGCATAAAACCATCGTGTCTGTAATGAGGAACCATCTTAAGGACATTCATACATCAACGTCATGTAATCACCCCACATTACCAGGTTGTGCGGCTTGAAGGTGGGACCTAACCGTGGCTGGCCTACTAGGTTAGATCAAAACTGAACGCATGTGGAGTACGATTGGCCTACCGTAGCCTAGTCACAACTCTAGGGGCGGTCCACACACTCCACAAGCTCAATCGACTGTCACTGCCACACTCTATCTAAGACGTATGGTTGCACTAACTCAATCACTAGCAACGGTACCGTGCTTTCCATATATCACTGATCCATCAGGGTTCTCATTTCCATATTTCTGTATTCATAATTCATCATATTTGTATATATCTCATTTCATCATATCAATATAATTCGCGTCTGTGTATATCACATATCTTTTCTGTATAAAACATATCTGTATATGTCACATATCACCATTTCTATAAAAAACATATGTGTATTTCACATATCTCATTTTAGTATAAAACATATCTGTATATATCACATATCTCATTTTTGTATAAAACATGTCTGTGTATATCACATATCATCATTTCTGTATAAAATATATCTGTATGTATCACATATCTGATTTTTGTGTAAAACATATCTATATATATCACATATCTCATTTCTGTATAAAACATATTTGTGTATATCACATATCATCATTTTTGTGTAAAACATATCTGCATATATCACATATTTCATTTCTCATGCCACACAGCTATTGCATGATAATTCATAATATAATAATCTCAGGGAAAATATCCATATCATAATATTCCAAAACCATATAAAATATTTTCATTTTTGCGTACTTTAAGTCAACCAGTTAATTCCCAAAAATATCTGTCATAATTTATTCTCCTTACCTACTTACTGAGGAAGTGCCCTTAAGGATCCTAACTTGATGCCTGCAACGATCAAAACTCAAAACCCTGAAATCATATTTTCAGTTTAATCAACTAAATCCCGGAATAATTACCATCCTAACATTCATAAGCTTACACACTCCCATTAACCGGTTAAATTCTAAAACAATTAACACGATCCACTTTTCTTACCTCAACTTTGGAGTGGTGCCCAAGAACCCCAAAACACAAATGTGCTCTGATTAAATTGTAGAGAATCACAGTTACACCTTAGAAATGGCGTCTGATCATCAATTTGGGGGAGTTTTGAGTAAGAAAATGATTAAAGAGAGAGTGTATGCTGGCCGCAGCCTAGAGAGAGAGAGAGAGAGTAAAGAGGGTTTTAATTTTTTCCAAACAAAATGAGCTAAGATTTATATATAGGGCACTGTCCCTGAACAAAATCGTTGACAATTTTTTTTTGGGGTATATGAAACCATCGATGGTTTTGGTCTTTAACCAAACCATTTTTCACTATTTTACCCTTACCTAGCTACGGTAACACAAAACCGTTGACGATTTTTCTCCGCTCCCACCAAACCATCAACAGTTTGGTATACACCAAACCAATTCCCTTTTTTTCTTTGCTTTTCTTATTATTATTATTTTTCAGATCTCTACACAATATAAAAAAAATTACCCCAATACGATCCTATTCAAAACACACAAAGTGTACTAACACAAGGAGTCGAAACTGTACCATTTTCAATAGTCAAGACAGACCTATGAAAACCTTGTGCTACAGTCCTACCAATGGTGCGTCCAATTTCATTTAAAAGTGTTAACAATAAACTTATATTCTATAAGAACTACTGATCTAATCTTTTGTGTATAAGTCATACTCTATACACTAGATCACCTACTATATAGAATTAACGACACATATGCATAATCATTAAATAAATAATGTCAGACAAGCATTGCTCACAAAGATTCTCATTAAAATGGAATAACTGGAGTTATTAATAAATACTAAAACCGATTACATAAAGCATGTCTTTCAGTTAAATCCCTAACAGCACCACCGTGTTTGATATCATACGAGAATACATCTTTTTGCTGGTATCTCCAAGTTCAAAAGTCCCCACCGATGAGGGAGTCACCGGTGGAACCATGTCCAACCCAGGAAAGTAGCAACAAACATAGAATTCCTCTTCTGCCCAAATGCTTTAACATAGAGCCCCTATTACGAAGTAGTTGAAGAGAGACATACTTGATTGAGGATGTTTCGGGTACAGGTAGAGGCGGAGAGGTGGAAATCTGTTGAATTTAGTGTAATCCCAAGAGTGGAGGTGAATTGGATATTTAAAAATTTTCTTTCTAGGTCAACTAACCAGTAGCAGTATTTCCCAAACCTAGAGTCAATCTAGAGTAAGTATAAGATACCAGATAGATGCAACTACAATAAATTTACTCTGGATAAATTTAAACAAGTAAGCACAATATAGCAAAACAAATAAAGTAAAGATGACACCAGATGTGTTATCAAGGTTCGGCAAATGTGCTTACGTCCCCTCCTCTAACTCGCATGCTTGAGAATTCCACTAAAGCTCACTTGTGGGTGGAGCGACACCGAATACAACACCCTTTCCATATTGGGTAAGGGAAACCTCAAGTCATATTAATAGGGTTGATCCCAACCTTTACAAACAATCCTTACGGGGCTAGACCAACACCCCCTTAGGCCACGTCTAGAATACAACAGATAAGCAATATAAATTTTGTGTATAATATCATTGCTTCTCCAATAAGCAAGTATGTACCAATTGTAGAGACTTAGAAAATTATTTATGAAAAATTATAAAGGAAAGAGAAAGGAAAAGAATAAGAAAGGGAAAGGGAATTTTAAAAGGAGCATCAGTAGCGGTTCGTCGACGAACCTAGAGTTTTTGTTGACGAATGTCTTTCTTGGTCTCATTGATGAATACATGTGTCTCATTGATGAGAAGATACCGAGAGATAGGAAATTTTAGAAAATTTTCAGGTTCATTGATGAACTAGTCTCCTCGTCAATGAAGTGCCTTCATGGGCTCGTCGACGAATTACTTTAACTCTTCGATGAAGCCTGGCCTATAATTAGGTTTTCCGTCATTTTTCAGTGACAATTTCTGTCAATCCCCGAACCCGCCAAGTGGGGCCCAAGGTGTGATGTGATCTAATCACCTATATCTGATACCATAACCTCAATTACATGTGATGTTTGCATGTTGTTTAGGTCTACCTTTTGGTAAATACAACATTTTTTTTTCTCTCTTTTTGAGGATATGAAACGTGTAGGATGTAGTGCAAATCAAAGTTTGAATTAAAAGAGAATTTTATTCATTTCACTTAGTTTCAACGAAGGGAAAGATGTTGAAAGTCTTGCTACACACACTACACAGGTTAGAAGACTTAGAAAGACTACCTTAGATCATTTCTGGTTGATATATACTTCAATTGTTTGGGACTCTAATGAACCATATCTTAATGGCTTAGAAAAAAAAAATAAAAAGAAAAAAAAGTTTGAAGCAAATGAAAACAAGAAACAAGTCAGGGATCAGGTGCAAAAAGAAGAAAAAGAGAAAAAAGAAAAAAAAAATCAAACAGAGGGGAACAATTGTGTATTGGAAAGTGCTACCTATTACCGGGGTTCTAACTAAAGAAAAAGTTGGTACCTTTTAAAGTGTAGTAGCGTGAAAGCCACCTCTTTGTACATTCATGCACTGGAATTGGCTACCTACTACCGGGGTCTTAACTAATAAAAAAAGTGGGTGCCTTTTAAAGTGTAATAGTGTGAAAGTCGCCAGTACAATGGTTTTGAATTAGAGTAAGACCATGTGGTTGTCTCATATTAATTGGTGTTGAAACCTAAGTGTAGTCCCAAGAGGGGGTTGAATTGGGTTATTTAAAATTTTTATTTTAAGACCCTTTTTGAAATCTTAACCTTTTACAATTCTTTTTAAAAACTTCTTATTTTCTTGTTGATTAGGCAATCCACACGAAAAACTTACGTATTCTATTCAATCCACATCCACAACATAAACAACCAAATAATCAATTATTCAAATCAATCAAACACAATACAAGTAATCAATTAATGTATGCTTTGCAGTATTCAACTTAATTATTAGCAGCCCTGTATATGAATGTGCAAGTCCTGTAGTTGTCCTTTGAACTGAAAATTAAAATAACATTCAATCACTTTTTTCAATAACTTAGATTTTAAATAAACCCTCAGTTAAAAGAATTTAGGAGTTAATTAACCAACGTACTCCCTTTCGATTTCCGCAATCAATGATGATCAACCCAATCAATTTTAATCTTAGGTTTACTAAATATCCAAGGTTATTTGTAAGATTAACACATCCACGCAATTTATATTGTTGCTGGAATTTAAGAGAATAAGAGAAGAGAGTGACACGGTGTTTTTACGAGGTTTGGCTTACCCCAGCCTACGTCCTCGCCTTAAGTCAACCACCTAAGGATTCCACTATACCTTGTTCCTTCCGGGTGGAATAAAAAACCTTTACAATAACCAAGCTCTTTTTGAAGAAGAGAAACCTCTCCAAGCAACAACCTATACTTGGTGCAACAATCCAACTATACCTTGAATCGTCAAAAATCTAGTAGAAAGGAACAAATATCTGCGTACAAAAACACTCTCAAACACAAAGCAAGTTGTACAAGTTAAATCACTAATCTTACTTCAAAACCAAAACTAAATAAAAAATATGAAACTCAAGGTTTAGAAGTCACCAATGGTTCTTTCTTATTGATAAAACAAAAACTACTACCTGCTTGTATATTCCATGCCTCAATCCTCTTTCAATCTGCCTTACTTTCTTTACTTCATTAGGAACAATATATGGAGCGAAGTGAGACAATTCTATTAACCTCACCACATACTGCTGGACTGACTGCTGTCCCTACTTCAGATTCAGGAACTCTTCCACTTTAACTTCCCTGACAGTGGCTGAGAAATATCTATCAAAGAATAGTTCTTTAAATCGGTGCCACGTCAAAACTATTGCCGTCGTCCTCTGCTACTCCACAAGTTTTACCGTAGTCCACCACCTCTCAGCCTCCCCTGTCAGTTTATAGGTGGCGAAGAGGACTCTTTGCTCCTTCGTACACTACAATACTGCCAAAACTTTCTCAATCTCATGCATCCAATTCTCAGTGGTTACAGGATCAATTCCTCCTAAAAATCCTGGAAGATTCATTTTGGTAAATTTCTCTATCGTGCACCCATGGCCTACAGACGGGCCTCCCTACTCTTTGGAGCTCCTAGCTATCTCAGTCATAACCTACTGAGCCACACTGCACAATACTGCATCAGAATCAGCTTTGCCCACACTCGAGGGCCCTACACCGTCACTACCACTCGCATGGGCACTACCTTCTCCAGGGTCTATCCTGAAAAGACAATAAACATGGCTTAGGGACCCTATTCTTATAATTTACACGTCTAACTAAAATCCCATATCTTGACATTCCTATCTTATTTCCAGATCCAATCCTACTCTATAGAAACACAACCCGACAATAGTTTACTATGACTTTCCTTAAATCGTCACCCAAGGAAAAACACAGAAACATGGAAATCCTGTCTCTAACCTATAGAACAAAACCTTAAATTCTTTTTTTAAAACTCTGGTATTATTTCCTCTGCATTCTAAAGTCTATAGAACTTAGCAACCTAGGCTCTCATACCAAAATGTAACGACTTGCCTATTTTATCATAATTTTTTTAATAGCATTTAATATAATAATCTCGATATCTTATTCATCTGATAAAATATAATCAACTTGGACTCATGGGTACCAGGGATATACCCGAAATTCAATACTAATACCTAAGCAGTGGAAAACATAAAACATATACATAACAAGTCATCCAACCAATACAATACTAAAGTTTTACTAAAATTGTTATATACATATACACATCCCAAAATGACCAAAAAGTGTCCTAGGGTCACAACCCAAAAATCCATCAGACCCTAGCATAATGACTTACCCTTCTAACAGGGTAGAACAGTCGACCTCTAACGCTGCAGAGCTTTATTCGCTCTTCTATCTGGGGCTTTTGAAATTTTTATATAGCCGGGGTGAGACATCTCTCAATAAGGAAAATAAACTATCATCGGTGTGTGGCAATGTGATGACCCAAATATATATATATATATATATATATATATATATGATTAAAGTACAATAATAATAAAATAATAAAAATAGTCATTAAATTAATATCAATACAGAAGTGTTTTTCTGTAGGATCCTTGATTCCATGTTTGATGCCTAAGAAAGACCTTGTCTTAGCGAGTGCTCAGAGACCATTGCGGCTCAGTCGCTCCCTAGAGGTCGGCCTGGTCAAAATAGAATTTCATAGGATAAACAGGATAGACATTGTTTGTACACGTAAATAAGTATATATACATAAAATAGTGTTTTGACAGACATAATTTGTAGAAATACATAATAAGATGATAATAATATATATATCATATGTGGGGCCCACAAGACTATGTGGGGTCCACATGAGTCTCGGAGTTACAAAACACTGTTTATATACGTAAATAAGTACATAAAATAATGTTTTAACTGATATAATTTGAAGAAATATATGATAAAATAATAATAATATAGGTATCTTATGCGGGGCCCACAAGACTGTGTGGGGCCCACATGAGTTCCGAAGCCGTATGGAGGTTTACACAAGTCTCAAAGCTATGTAGGATGCATAAAATCGTATAAGAGTTATTCGAGTTATGTAGGATCCATTCGGGTCTCGAAGTTGTGTGGGGCCCACATGAGTTTTCAAAATTTAAATTTAATTATTGTTCAAAAATAAATAATAAAATAAATAAATACTAAAAGTAGTTTAAAATTAATAACAATGATAATAATAATGATAATAATGATTAGAAAAAAATAATAAAATAATAGAATAATTAATTAAGTTATTGATTAATTAATTAGGTAAGTAATTAATTAAAAAATTATTTAGTGGGAATGGTGGCAAGCACTTCCACATGGCCTAGATCCCTATCCCATACTCAACCCATACCTTGCCCATTCTTTAATTTTTAAAAATTATAATTTCACCCATCTCCCCACACTTTTATAAATTTCATTTCTTCCCCAAAATTTTCCTATAAATAGGAAGCTCTCAACCTTCATTTTTCACAATAATTTTCCAAGGAAGAGAAGGATTAGTGAGTGAAAGAAATTGTGGTGGAGAGAGAATTTTTAAATAAGTTCCCAATCACCCACTCTTTCCGATCTCATTTCTTAAAGATAGTTATTGTGTTCGTAGTACACGGTAAAAGAAGAAGGTAAGTAAATTTTGATTATGTTATTTTTTTTTATTTAAAATTTATACCTGAGTTTATTTTATAAGTAAATTTCAATTATATTAATTAGTTCCACAAAATTTCCATGAGTTTATTTTTACACATATTTAATTATACCAGTTCTATTTTTAATATACTTGCATCTATTTTAGGTTAAGAAATGTTCTAATCCCCTCGGGTAAATTTTTAGCATTTATTTCTATTCAAAAATAAAATTATATATTTTTAACACAAAAATTGTGTGGCATGAGTTTATTTTTATGTTACATTTTTTTTTATGAAAATAAGAGTAAAGATGAGATTTTCACGATATTATTTTAAATTGTATAAATTATAATAAGATGATTTTAAAACCCCTTATGGCAACGGAAGTTCAAAGTTACAGATGCTCGGTACCGCAGCTTAAAGTTTATACGGATCAGAGTGCACCCACACTGTTTACAGAGTGGTTATTTATGTTAGTGAATTTCTCCTGAGTGCACACCTGGTTCCGGATCAGGACTTAATAAGGAAAATCTCACTTAAAGTTTACGTACGTTGATTTAGTTTGGTCGGCCAGCCAGCTAAGTCCAGTCTTCGGACCGCACAACCCAGTCATGGGGGTAAACATGACTTACGGCAAACAGGCCTAAGGGTGGTTTTTATAATATATGTTTATACATATTTAATTACGTGTACAAAGTTACTGATGATTTGAAGGAAAAGTATAAGTTTACGTAAAAAGGATCATTTTGGTGCTTAAATGATGATCTAAAGAAAACGTATAAAGAAAAGTATATGTATGTTTATCATTAAATATTTTTACAGTTTTAATGTTAAAAGTTTAATTTAGCAGTTATAGTATATGATTGTAGAAATTTACTGTTGAAATTGATAACAAAAGTTTTACGCAGAAATTTTTAAATTTATATTTATTCTAAAAGCAGTCTTGAAGTTATAGTATTAAATATTGTTTTACGAAATTCTTTAAAAGCTCATTTTGGCCACACACTAATAATAATTTTATTTACTTACTGAGCGTCGTCTCACCCCAATCATATTTTATTTCAAATAACTCTGAAGGACATGTTGGAAATCAGGCTTAGCAAGCATGCGGGTGGGGATTAGAAAAATAAAGATTGACTAGAAATATTAGTATGATTTCAGATATTTATGTTTGTGTAATTTTCTTCTTTTGAAATAAGTGATTGTAATATGGATGATTAGCGCTCTGGTGTAATAAAAATTGAGTTTATTTGCTTCCACTGTAAATCAGTAGTAAAAAGTTAATATCCCAGGCAACTCGGGGTCGGGGTGTTACAGGCAACATAAGTATTTTCGTGTTATACATAGAGTAGTATATAAATCATATCTAGTAAAGCTGTCTGTATCATATCTGTTTAAAACATAATTTATTGTAACTTGGTATGACATACTGAGTTTCTATACATGAAATCATCATATATAACTATACATGAAATAACACCCTGGATGAATAGTTGGCTGGTGTCATGTCTTACCCCCACATAACTAGGTTGTGCAGCCTGAAAGCGGGACCTAGCAATGGCTGGCCGACCACGCTAGATCAACATAAGTCTATAAGTATGATGAGTCTGCCCTTCCTAGTCCGGATGCCAGAGGGACGCCTACACTACCATAAAACCACATCGACTATCAATCTTCCACTGCCCTTTACGACATGTGGTAGTACTAACATATACATGATCGTGATCATATAACTATGGTACCGTGCTTCGTGAAAGCCTAAACCAAGTCATTCGGGTTATGAAATCATATAGTAAATCTCAAATAATAATACATAGTTGTGTCATAATAATATTTGTCATGATAATATTTTCATGAATTATTTGCAAACCATATCATGTAAACCACAGCCCTTACGCCGACATATTATATTTTGTAAATCGCGGCCCTTACGCCGATATAGTATAACATGTAAAACCATGACCCTTACACCAACATAGCATATCATATAAAATCACGGCCCTTACGTTGGCATAGCATATCATGTAAAACCATAGCTCTTACGCCGGCATATATATTTTAACATACATAGTTTGAAATCTCTATACTGTTCAATACCATACTTTAAAAATAATTCCCTTATCATTTTTAATATTTTCCAGAAAACAGTAATAACATGTTGTATTTGAAAATATAATATTCTGATATTGCATAAAATCTTATAATTTCATACTCATGCCACACAAAAGTGATCATTGTTCTATCCATAAAATCTACACAAAATTATATTCCCTACTGATTTGTATTAAAATCATTTTCCTGTTAACAGTAGTATTTCCAAACTCAGTTTTATAACATACATAATTTTCTTGAAAATAAAAACTAAAAATTAATAAATAATTTCATGAAAATACTGACTTAGTTTATCCCCTAACCTGACTTATGGAAAATCCCACAAATTACTCCAAAATTACACTCGTGTGTTCCCGAACTCAACACTCTGAAATTGTATTTCCTCCAACAAAATTTCATTATAAACTCATCAAATACCTTTCCTTAATCCAAAAATACCAAATAATTTAATAAATATTAAAATAATCAACTTACCCAAATTTTGGGATGGTGTCCAAGTTACCCTAACCAACGAATCACCCCAGCAGATTTGTAGAGAATCTTCCTAAGAATAACGTGTCGACTTCAGATTGTCAATTCGGTGAAAGACGGAGTCGAAATCGAAGAGCGAAGGAGAGGGAGTCATAGGAGAGAGAGAGAGAGAGGGTTTCTGTAAAAAATTTTTGTAGAAAAATGAGTTCTTGAGTTTATATAAAAAGCTTGTCCACGTGGCCTCGTTGACGAGTCACATCTCCTCGTTAATGAGTCAATGAAAGGTACTCGTTGACGAAAAACCTTCTCCTTGTTGACGAGTTTCAAAGTTTAAAATAGTCCTCTCGGTAACTTCTCTTCGACGAGACGCATGTCCCCGTTGACGAGCCCAAGAATCCTGCTCTTCGACGAGCACTTCTTCACTCGTCAACAAGACCCTACTGAAATCCCTTCAGAAAATTTCCTTTTTCTCTCCTTCTTTTATTATTTAATTACTATAATTTTTCTGGTCTTTACAACGAGTCCATGAAGAAGATTCCTCGACGAGCACTTAATCCTCGTCGAGGAGTTTCAAATCCCCGAAACAGGCTTCTCGGTAAGTTCTCATCGACGAGACGTATGTCCACGTCAACGAGTCCAAGAAAGATGCTCGTCGACGAGAGCCCTGCATTCGTCGACGAGACCCTGTAAGTCCCCTTTTAAAATTTCCTTTTCTTCCTCCTTTCTTTATTAATTAATTTCTATAAATCTTCCAGATCTTTACAAACCATCTATGGCTGTGATAGGCGACGGGCGGCTTGCAGCTCTCTGGCGAATCGTGCGTAACAGGAGGAGGCTAGGGTTTCCTGTTCACCTCCCTTGTGATCAGTTTTCTTCCTTAATGTGTAGCTACACCATGAACTTCTAAATCAATATAGTATTGCTTTTCATACAAAATTTAGCTAGGTAGCTCAAATATTTTAGTGAAGTCAATTCTTCATACAGTAACCTATAAAAGAAAAAAATATTGGTTGAAAAGTACACCAATGACCACCCACTCATGCTTTAGTTACAAAAGGAGATGGCAATTGGCGAAATAAGTAGTAGTTTGACATCTCTTATTGTGTACTAGGTGCTCTCATACTTATCTTATGCCCATTTATAGATGATATGGATAGTGCTATTAACACTGTATATATTTAGTGCACCAATTGGTTAATTCATCTAGCATGAGTTGTAAGGGTAATTGGATTTAACTCTTCTTAGCTAGATAGTTGTTGTAAAAACTACATTTGTACCAATAGTTATATATGGAGGCAGGCAGTATCTGACTGCCATTTCCTTGAATCATTCCCTTCCTATCCATATTTGGTCTAACTACTAGTGTGACTATTCTAATTGATTTTTTGTGTTATAGCCTTTCTCTTCATTTGACCCACTTTGTGATATCATCCTTCTAAGCTAGTATTATCACTCTTGACTTTGCTCTTATATGTTGTCCTAATATGATTATTGAGCTCATTGGGTCAGGATTAATCTATCAAACTTTTCCTTTGCTAAATATCCTAGGTCTTTAGAGGCTAAGGAATGATGGGATGCATCCTTGGATGTAGTCTATATGTCTACTCCATATTTGCTTTTGTAAGTTAACTAATCATTACCATTTATGTTTAAACTCTGATTATTCATTCTTACTATTTAACGATACCTAAGTGAAAATTTACATTTTTAGTTTTTTTTTGTTTCTTTGACAACTTTTGGAAGCCACTGAAACTCTATAACTCTCTTTAAGTCCAATCCATCACCAAGGTTAGACCCTTTTCCTTCGATTAATCCTATTTTCTTAGTAATCTAAATCTATTGTTTGAAACCTTTCTTCTTTTTCTTTTTGTTCTTAAGTTTATCATGATATATTTGTAGGACTTGAGCAATATCTTTAGCCCACAAGTAGTTTTAAAGAACTTTCTCATTATCTTCTTTTGCTATGCACAAAGAAGAAGCTTGTTATTTAACAAAGAGCGTGGATAGTAAAGCACTAGTATAACATGTTTTGATAGCAACACTCCAGTGCCACATGCTATTGCTAAGCAATGGTTTGCAAGGAATCTTCTCGAAAGGTGCAGATGTGAAAGTTTTTAGCTTTGGTTCACATCTTTTCTTAATCCAACCTATTTTACATTCTCATTCGTCCAAAATTTGAGCTTCACCTTGTAAAATCACGTAATTCGTTTTGCTTGAAAATGAATAAAGTAATCAAGCTTTTAATTTTTAATGAATCCATAAATAATTATAAACATGCACAACTTTACTTGTCAAATCCAATGCATTATGAGTTTCACTTTGTTCTAATCTTTATGAAGGCATTGCCCTTCACAATGCATTTTAAGATACCATTTAAAATTTTATTTGAAATTTTTATTTATTTATTACAGATTTGATTAAAGTAAGTTCATAACCCATTGGGATCTCCAATGTACTAGTGGTGTGATAAGGAAAGAACATTAGGCTGAGTTGTCCCTAAAGAGTGACCTCGATTGGATAAGAGAAAATGAGTTGCGTGGGGTGTAGGGTGAAGTGGACGGCTAACCTCCATCCCATGGCATCACTTAGGGCTGCTGGCCCACCGCTCTGTAATGATGTGCCCTTTTAACATATTATCCCATGCGCAGGGATCTATTTTAGTAGACTCCATTTAATAGCATTAAACTCAAAATAGAACTCAAATTTCATCTATCATTATTTTATTTTTTTTTATTTTTTTTTTTGAATATCGCTGGGTGTCCACAACCGTTAACGGCGTCTGTTTTACGGTCCGCCGCACCGGTCATGACTAATCCCACGCCCCGTGATGGCTACCTCACACCACCATGAGGAGGTAAATCAGGAGCCCGCCGCAGGAATCGAACCTGGGATGTCAGGATTAGGCTCACCTCGTGAAAGGAAATCCCAAGCCCGCCCTACCAACTGAGTTAAACCCTGGGGGTATTTCATCTATCATTATTAAACTTGATTTTACTTGACTATAACTTCATAAAGCTCAATCTCAAGTTGATTTTAAATTAATATTATATATATATATATATATATACATATAATATACAAATAATATTGAGTTATGATTCATATTCGGAAGAATTATTTACTTTAAACCTATTACAAATTGCCTCATTGGATGCAAATATAATTATATTATCATATGAGAATATTTTGGAGTTTTCATATAAAGTTTATAGTCGATAGTTGAAATCACAAGACAAATTTTAATTTGATAGGGATAATAACGCAAGAACTCCATGGACGTAAACACATTATCAAATCACAGTAATTTTTATTTTTCTTCTCTCCTTTTAATTTTCACTATTTTATTCGTATTTTTTGCATGTGCACATAATCCTAAGACGAAATTTCACAACATATAATATAAAATATGTTTATTTAAATATATACTATATAATATAAAAATATAACTTTGTCTGTGATGCATTTAATGCCCTATTTTTTTCACACACAGATGGTCCCAAGCCTAGGTAAAAGAGGAGGGTTGCGTAAGGTAGCTGACAGTCAGCGTTAAATTTGTCAAATCATAATGATATGAATCATTATCGAATATTTGCTAGGGCGTCCCCTGTGAGTGATGCGTTGCACTTGTATCACCTGAGTGTAGTGAAAAGTGAGCAAGGGTGGGTTAGGTCGTTGCCTCAAAGCAACGTGTCATGCCAGCACTCGGATACAGTCTCAAATATGTGAGGATTTCTGCATCATTTTAGACGTAGGTAGGTAAAAAAGTTAGTTCATGAAACTAGGATTAGATTAGCAACTTGGAATATAAGGACACTTATGGGTAAAAAGCATGAAAATTGTGGACACAATGATTAGAAGAAGAATTAATATAATTTGCCTTCAAGAAATTAAATGGGTGGGGAAGAAAGTTAGAGAAATTAATAAATTAGGATTTAAACTTTGGTACACTGCAAAAGAAAAACATAAGAATGGAGTAGGAAATATTATAAACAAAAACTTAAAACATAGCATTGTTGATGTAAACAGAGTAGGAGATAAAATTATAAAAATCAATATGGTATTAAGATAAAAGATAATAAATATAATTAGTGTTTATGCTCCTCAAGTTGGTTTATTAAAAAATCTTCAGAGACAATTTTAGGAAGATATGAATAGTATTATACAAGGCATACTAGGGACTATGGGTGAGCAAATGGTCAGTTCGGTGAAATTCAGTTAATTAACCGAATTAACCAAAAATTTCGATCAACCATTTCCATTAACCGAACCGACCGAACGAGAGATATTAACCGAACCTCGCTTGACCGAATTAATTGTTCGGGTAATTCGATTAACTGAATTTAACCAAAATTATTTAAAATTAATTATTAAAAACATAATGCAAATATAAATTTTTTACCAATTCTACAGCTCATTTAAATCCATTAAATCCCAAAATCCATTTTCATTATTTTTCCTCCATTTTCTCGGCAACCTAGCAGATATTAAAGTGTCGTTTTAAGGTTTAACGCTACGAGTATCCCATCACAGCAAGACGACATTGGTTGTTCCTCTACTCTATGCAACCACAGCGCTACTTCAATGGTGATGGCTCACAAAGCATCGAGCAACAATGAAGCCACCTCGTTGAGCTCCTACAGTATACAGACCATCTAAACAGCGAAGAATCAATGACTAGAGCCGATCAGAGAACCATCACAATCGCGATGAAGCGGAGTCGACGCCGATGGCTATCATTAGCTCATTGAAGAGATTGCAGGGAGAACGATTGTGGATGATGACGACGCGTGTGCTGTTTGTGGAGAATGGATATAATTATTAAATTGGTTAATTGGTTAACCGAATTTATATTTCCTGTTCACCGAACCAAAAATCGATTCACCAAAATTTGGTGAACCCCAACCAAACTGGTTCTTTTACCCAAATCGAACCGATCAATTTCAGTCGGTTAAATCGGTTAATTTGGGTTTCCTCGAATTATGCTCACCCCTACTAGGGACTGAGAAAATATTTATGGAAGGAGATCTGAATAGACACGTTGGAAAGGATAATAAAAGTTATGAGAGGATACATAGAGGATATAGATATGGAAACAAAAATGAGTTTGGGGAGATGATCTTAGACTTTGATATGTCATATGATTTTAGTATAATGAATATTTGCTTTAAGAAGAGAGAAGAATACTTAAAAACCTTTAAAAGTGGACAAAATAGAAGTCATATATATATATATATATATATATATATATATATATATATATATATATATATATGTTGGAGTGTCAAGCTTAGAGGACTCTGAGCCATCCATTTGATGGGATGATCAAACGGCTACTGTGTTTTTATTTGTTAAGGGGGGCATTGTTGTAATTTGGTTTTTTTTCTTAGTTGTAAATTGAACAGCAGGGGCAGGGGATTTTATCTTGGGGTCTTGGTAGCTTCAGAAAAAAAAAAAGGGCAGTGCAGAGGAGGTCTTCCCTTTCCAGCCGCGAGTGTTCACCAACACGAGAGACGCCTACAGCAAGTTTTCTTCAGCAGCGCAGGAGAGTGAGCTGCGCACGAGAGAAGGAGACGACAGCAGAGGTTCGGCGTTGGGGGGATCTCCAACCTCTAGCGGAGGTCCACGCAAGGGTAAGGGAAGGTAATGCACAGATATATTTCTTGGGAGGGTTTTCTTTTAGGGAAATTAGGGAGAAGGATAGGAAGAAACCTAGGGTTCTTCGCAGGTGCGAAGGGGGGATTTCTTGGATTATTCTTGAGCTGATTTCTAGAGGAGATCGGTAAGACAAGAAAGGGTAAATCTGTGTGTACTTGTATTCATTTCCACCGATTTAATATAGTGTCTCTGGAGGTGAGTTTCTGCCGTAGATGTAGGCCAATTTTTGGGCCAAACCACGTAAATGTGTTCTTGTGATTGTGTGATTGGCATGTTTATATTTTGCTGGATTTATTGAGGCTTTGCTAAATATTGGAGGTGAACATATATTTTTCTTGATCAGGCTTAGCACACACACACGCGTCAAAATAAACGGGTTTAAGGTTAGGTGTGATTGTGGTTGATGCTCGGACAAAATCAGATTGTTATTATGGTTTGTTTGGAATTAATTAAAATCTGAAAATAGAATTAGCAATCAGATGAATTACACACAACAAGTGGTATCAGAGCCTGGCTATGTGATGGGGACTGCTAGGTTTGAAATAGAAAAATTCACTGGGAAAAATGACTTTGGTTTATGGAGGATTAAGATGCGTACCATCTTGGTACCGTAAGGGCTTGAGGAGGCTCTTCTTGGAGAAAAGAAAAGGGCTTCCACTTCACAAGGAGGGAAACCAAGTTTTCCCTCCACCGATAAAGTGAAGCCCAAAATCCTTCAAAAGGCACATAGTGCCATTATCTTGTCCCTAGGAGACAAAGTGCTTAGGGAAGTTGCCAATAAGGATACGGCAACTGGAGTTTGGTCAAAACTAGAAAGTTTGTACATGACAAAATCCCCAGCAAATAGACTCCATAAGAAAACTAGACTCTATACCTTTAGAATGACCCCTGGAACATCGATTGATGAACATTTAGATGAATTTAATAAAATTCTTTTGGATCTTGCTAATATTGATATTAGTATAGATGAAGAAGACCAGACAATTCTTTTATTGAGTTATCTTGACTCCACATATGAAAATATTACAGAAACTATGATGTATGGGAGAGAGAGGCTAACTTTAGAAGATGTGCAAGCCGTTTTGCACTTTAGGGAATTGCACACTAAGTTTGAGTCTAAATTAGGGTCAGGGGAAGGGTTAAATGTGAGAGATAGGTCTGAAAAGAGGAACAAGAAAGGAAAAGACAAAAGGTCTAGATCAAAGTCTAAGAGTAAAACACTAAAGTGTTTTGCATGTCACAAGGAAGGACATTTTTGGAGGGTCTGCCCTGAGAGGAAAAATGGTGCAAATGCCACCACCTTTGAATCAAAGGGTAAGGCAGCTGTAGTTTTAGATGGGTATGATAGTGCGGAAGTATTGAATGTCTCTGATAAAGATTCAGGAAAAGAATGGATATTAAATTCAGAATGTTCCTTCCACATGTGTCCATTGAAAAACTAGTTTGAGTCCTTCACATGCTTAGAAGGAGGTCATGTTATCCTAGGAAACAATAAGTCATGTAAAATACAGGATATTGGGACTGTGAGACTTTTAATGCATGATGGGAATTAAAGAGTGCTAAGAGATGTGAGGTACATACCTGAGTTGAAGAGAAACTTGATTTCTCTTGGTAACTTAGATAAGACAGGGTACACGATTAAGTCTGAAGGAGGTGGCTTAAAAGTTTGTAGAGGTTCACTGGTAGTGATGAAAGGGGTGCTAAAGAATGGGTTGTAGACCTTGGTAGGAAAGACAGTGATTGGTGAGGCTTCACCTATCAATCACAGGGTAGAAAATCAGGTTTCCTTGTGGCATAGGAAGCTAGGACATGTTAGCCAATAGGGCCTAAAGGAGCTGGAGAAATAGGGGCTCCTTAGAGATAGGAAACTTGAGGAATTGTCATTCTGTGAGGAGTGTGTCTTGGGTAAGTTTACTAGGGTTAGTTTTAAGAAGTCCACTCACACCACAAAATAGACTCTTGATTACATACATTCAGACTTGTGGGGGCCTGCTACGGTTAGTTCTCATGGTGGTTCTAGGTATTTTCTGTCAATTATAGATGGCTTTTCTAGGAAAGTATGGGTTTATATTCTAAAACATAAAAGTGATACTTTTGTAAAGTTTAAAGAATGGAAAACCTTAGTTGAAAATCAAGTTGGTAGAAAAGTTAAAACATTGAGAACAGACAATGGATTAGAATACTTGTCAAATGAATTTTCTGAATTTTGTAAAGCTGAGGGCATAGCTAGACATAAGACTGTTAGAGATACTCCCCAACAGAATGGATTAGTTGAAAGGATGAATATGACTATTCTAGAAAGGGTACGATGCATGTTAGCCACTTTAGATCTGCCCAAGACCTTTTGGGCAGAGACGGTGACCACTGTTGTATACCTTATTAATAGGTGTCCTTCCACAGCTTTAAATTTTAAAACCCCTCAAGAAATTTGGCATAGGAGAAAATCAGGTTTCCTTGTGGCATGGGAGGCTAGGACATGTTAGCCAACAGTGCCTAAAGGAGTTGGAGAAACAGGGGCTCCTTTGAGATAGGAAATTTAAGCAATTGTCATTTTGTGAGGAGTGTGTCTTGGGTAAGTCTATTAGGGTTAGTTTTAAGAAGTCCACTCACACCACAAAACAGACTCTAAATTACATACATTCAGACTTGTAGGGGCCTGCTACGGTTAGTTCTCATGGTGGTTCTAGGTATTTTCCGTCAATTATAGATGACTTTTCTAGGAAAGTATGAGTTTATATTCTAAAACATAAAAGTGATACTTTTGTAAAGTTTAAAGAATGGAAAACCTTAGTTGAAAATCAAGTTGGCAGAAAAGTTAAAACACTGAGAACAGACAACAGATTAGAATACTTGTCAAATGAATTTTCTAAATTTTCTAAAGCTAAGGGCATAGCTAGACATAGGACTGTTAGGGATACTCCCCAATAGAATGGATTAGCTGAAAGGATGAATAGGACTATTCTAGAAAGGGTACGATGCATGTTAGCCACTTTAGGTCTGCTCAAGACCTTTTAGGTAGAGGCGGTGACCACTGTTGTATACCTTATTAATAGGTGTCTTTCCACAGCTTTAAATTTTAAAACCCTTTAAGAAATTTGGTCGAGTAAGCCTGCTGATTAGCAGGGTTTAAAAAATTTTGGGTGCGTAGCCTATGCCCACATTAGAACTGATAAATTAGAGCCCAGGGCTATTAAATGCATTTTTGTGGGATATCCAAATGGGGTTAAAGGCTATAAGCTCAGGGTTGTAAAACCTAGAAAACAAAAATGTATTATTAGTAGGGATGTAATTTTTAATGAAACTAAGATGGGGGAAAAACCATAAAATTCAGATGAAAGTGTTAGGCACTCTGATACTAGTGCCCGCAGCTTGAGGTGGAGCAACCCTCCACTTCTCATAGCCATTTAGAAACAGATACTGCAGATTTTGAGGAGCAAAACTCAAAAACAAAAACCTCTGAATTAAGTAAAACTTACCTTCTAGCACGGAATATGGAGAGGAGGTTCATAAGACCTCCTCAAAGGTATGGGGAAGCTGATATGGCAGCTTTTGCTCTTTTCTGTTACTGAAACAGAAATTGAGGTGGAGCTTAGGACTTTTAGAGAGACCATGGATAGTAAAGAAGCTGAAAAATGGATTCTTACAATGCAAAAAGAAATGGAATCTCTAAATAAGAATAAGACATGGGTGATGGTACCTAGACCGGAAAAACAGAAACTCATAGGATCCAAGTGAATCTTTAAGAGGAAAGAGGGAATCCCTGGAGTTGAACCACCTAGGTATAAAGCTAGGTTAGTGGCTAAGGGATTTACACAAAGAAAGGGGTAGACTATATGAAATATTTTCCCCTGTTGTGAGGTATAGTTCAATTAGAATTCTATTATCTTTTGTTGCTATACATGACTTGCTTTTGGAATAACTTGATGTTAAAACTGTTTTCTTGTATGGTACTTTAGAAGAAACAGTTTATATGCAACCTCCCAAGGGCTTTGATACGGAAATGAATAAAAATCATGTATGTTTATTAAAGAAATCTTTATATAGGTTGAAACAATCACCTAGACAATGGTATAAACAATTTGATTCTTACATGATTCAAAATGATTTCTGTTGAAGCAATTATGATGGCTGTGTTTATTTTAAATCATGTGATTAATATCATATATATGTGCTATTATATGTTGATGACATGTTGGTTGCTTATGGAGACATGGATATGTTACATCAAGTTAAGTGCATGCTTAAATCTAAATTTGAAATGAAAGACTTAGGACTTGTTAAAAGAATACTTGGTATGGAAATAACTAGAGAAAGGAATAAAAAGCTTATCTACTTGTCTCAAAAGTCTTATATTTCAAAGGTATTAAAAAGATTTGGAATGAGTCATGTTAAATCTACTTCTATTCCTATTGCACAGCATGTTAAATTGTCTAGAAAACAGTGTTCTGAAACTGAAAATGAGTCACTGTTTATGAATAGAATACCTTATGCTAGTATGATTGGTAGTGTAATATATGCTATGGTATGTTCTAGACCTGATCTATCTTATGCTGTAAGTCAAGTGAGTAGATTTATGAGCAAACCTGAAAAACCATATTGGCATGCTTTGAAACAAATTTTTCAATACTTGTCTGGAACAAAACAGCAATGATTAATATTTGGTAAAAAGGATATGCATTGTGAAATAGGATTAAAAGGATATGTAGATTCTGACAATACTGGAAATCTAGATACCAAGAAGTCTTTGTTTGGTATGGTCTTTTCTTTTTTAGATAGTGTTATTAGTTGAACTTCTGATATGAAGACTAAAGCAGTACCTAAATCTAAGTTTGAACATTGTTCGAACTTGGTTAACCTTGGAAGCTGTTAGTATTTTGTTTTGCAAGAACCACCATAGGAGATGCTGAGGAGGTGCAAGGGTCACAAGCTTGCCAAGGTGGAGAATTGTTGGAGTATCAAGCTTTGAGGAATCTAAGTCATCCATTTGATGGGATGATCAAACGGCTGCTGTGTTTTTATTTGTTAAGGGGGGCATTGTTGTAATTTGGTTTTTTTTCCTTAGTTGTAAATTGAATAGCAGGGGCAGGGGTTTTTATCTTGGGGTCTTGTTAGCTTTAGAAAAAAGGGCAGCGCAGAGGAGGTCTTCCCTTTCCAGCCGCGAGTCTTCACCAACGCGAGAGACGCCTACAACAAGTTTTCTTCAGCAGCGCAGGAGAGTGAGCTGCGCACTAGAGAAGGAGACGACAGCGGAGGTTCGGCGTTAGGGGGATCTCCAACCTCCAGCGGAGGTCCATGCAAGGGTAAGGGAAGGTAATGCATCTATTTCTTGGGAGGGTTTTCTTTTAGGGAAATTAGGGAGAAGGATAGGAAGAAACCTAGGGTTCTTTGCAGGTGCGAAGGGGAGATTTCTTGGATTATTCTTGGGCTGATTTCCAGAGGAGATCGGTAAGACAAGAAAGGGTAAATCTGTGTGTACTTATATTTATTTCCACCGATTTAATATAGTGTCTCTGGAGGTGAGTTTCTGCTGTGAATGTAGGCCAATTTTTGTGCAGAACAACATAAATGTGTTATTGTGATTGTGTGATTGGCATGTTTATATTTTTCTGTATTTATTGAGGCTTTACTGAATATTGGAGGTGAACATATATTTTTCTTGATCAGGCTTAGCATACACACACGCGTCAAAATAAACAGGTTTAAGTTTAGGTGTGATTATGGTTGATGCTTGGACAAAATCATATTGTTATTGTGGTTTGTTTGGAATTAATTGAAATCTGAAAATAGAATTACCAATCAGCTGAATTACACACAACAATATATATATATATATATATATATATATATATATATATATATATATATATTTAACTAGGAAGGTAGATCGTTTATCATGCAAAAATTGTAAAGTTATTTCAGGTGAAAGTCTAACTCCACAATATAGAGTTTTAGTGTTAGATATATTTATTAAAAATGGAATAAAAAAGATAAAATAAACCAGTGTACGAGAATTAGGTGATGGAACCTAAAAGATGAAAATAAACTAAAATTTAAAGATAATACTATCAAATATGGGATTGGACTATAGAAATTGGGATAGACATAAATACTCTTTGGAGTAGATTAGGTAACTCTATTAGAAAAATAACAAAAGAGATTTTGGGTGAATCAAAGGGATGATTCTTGAATAGGAAAGAAAGTTGGTGGTGAAATAAAGATATATAAAAAGTCATAAAGACAGGAAGAATTTGGTATAAAATGTGACAAAAATGTAAAAAAACATTGATAACTCTAAAAAGTATAAGGAGACAAGAAAAGATGCAAAAATGGTCGTCAGTGAAGTTAAATACAGATCATTTAATAGTTTATATGATAGATTAGATACAAAAGAAGGAGAAAAAGATATATTTAAACTTGATAAAACCAGAGAAAGGAATAGTAAGGACTTAGGAAATATAAAATGTATAAAAAATAAAGATGATATTATCTTGGTTAAGAATGAAGATATTAAATTAAGAAAGATGGTGAAGTTACTTGAGCAAGTTATTTAATGATAACCAAATAGAAGACTTAAACTTAGAATTGTCAAATAAGAAAAAGACCAAAAATATGAAATTTATTCACAAAATTAGAGTTAACGTAAGTTTACACTAACTAAAATGAAAAATATGCAAGCTATAGGATCAGATAAAATCCTAGTTAAAGTTTGGAAATGCTTAGGAATTATATGGTTAACTAATTTATTTAATACAATTATAAAAACTGAGAAAATATATAATGAATGGAGGAAAAATACTTTAATACCTATATACAAATAAAAATGAGATATTCAAAATTATAATAACTATTGTGGAATTAAACTCATGAGTCATACGATAAAAATATGAGAAATGGTAGTTAAACAAAGATTAAAGTTAGAAACGAAGGTTTCAAAAAATTAATTTGGATTTATGCCAACGAGATCTTTCACAGAAGTTATATATCTTTTAAAAAGATTAATGAAAAAGTTTAAGAAAAAAAAGATGAACTTGCATATGGTATTTATTGACCTAGAGAAAGCATACGATAGGATACCTTAAAAAGTTCTATGGTGGGTTTTAGAAAAAAAAAAAATTGTGTATGTAGTAAGTAATACTGATATTGTTAAGGATACGTACGATGAAGTAATGACTTGTGTAAGAATTATAAATGGAAAAATTAGAAAATTTTTAATCACCATAGGTATACATCAAGGATCTACTTTGAGCATTTATCTTTTTACCTTAGTGATTAACCAACTTACTAAAAGTAGACCTGGCAAAACGAGTCATAACCCGTCGGGTCACCTAAACCCACCCGTTTAAAACGGGTTCGGATTTAAAGAAGTAGACCCGTTTAATAATTGGGCGGGTCACGGGTTGACCCGTTTATAAACGGGTTAACCGGGTTCGGGCGGGTCACCCGTCAAGTGACCCGTTAATTTGGATCTTTTTTATCATATGCATTCGTGATTTTGTTCACTCACTCTGTCCAACCCAGCAAACCTAACAAAAAAACCCTATTCTCTTCTAGCCTTCAGGCTTCACTCGCTCTCCTCTGGCGGCCTTCGGTGCTTCACTCTCCTCTAGCTTTTAGCCTTCGGTGCTTCGCTCTCCTTTGGCTCCTAGCCTCTCAGCTTTCAGCCTCTCACTCTCTCAGCCTCTCATCTCGGTCCTCTCCTCTCGGTTCTAGTAGCCCAATCGAGCGTCATCGTTGTCGCCCACACCGCACGCCATTGCTATCACCTACGCTACATGCCATCGCCGTCGCCCACGCCGCACGCCATCACCGTTGCCCACGCCGCACGCTGTCTGCCTATCTAGCCCGTCCCCCTCCCTCTCACTCTCAGTCTTCTTGGTTCCTAAGTCCCAATCAGCTCAGACCTCAGTGAGCTCACGATCTCGATTCTCCCTCTCACTCTGAGTTCCGCGTGACGACACCAACAGTCAATCTCCCTCTCTCAATTCTCTCAGGCAATCAGACCCCGAATCTGCGATTCTCCATCTTTCTTTTCACATTTCACCTTTTTTTTTTTTAAATTCAATAAATAAAATAAGTATTTTTAAAAATAAAAAATAAAATTCAAAATTAAAATATATAATTATTTATTAAACGGTTGACCCGTGACTCGCCCGTTTATTAAACGGGCGGGTCAGGGTTGGTATGTATATGATCCATTTAACATTAACTCGTTTATGACCCAGCCCGTTGACGACCCCCATGAACCTGGCCTGCCCGCCCGTTTTGCCACCCCTAACTAAAAGTATTCAAAAGAAGGTTGCATGATGTATATTATTTACAAATGATAGTATTAATTGATAAAATTAAGGACAGAGTAGAGGTTGATTTATAAGTATGGAGAGAAACTTTGAAATCTAGAACATTTAGGATAAGTAGAAATAAGACAAAATATATGAAATATAATTTTAGTAATGATAGGAGGAATATTGGAAACAAAGTTAAATTTAATGATGAAAAAATAAAAAATAAAAATAAAAGCACTTGTAGATTTCAATACTTGGATCTATTATGTAAGGTAGAAGAAAAATTGAAGATGATTTAATGAGTAAAGTTAAAGTAGATTGAGTAAAATGGAGAAGTATTTCAAGTGTGCTTTGTGATTGTAAAATATCCTTAAAATTAAAAAGAAAATTTTATAAGATAACTATAAGACCAGTTATGTTACATGAATCAAAATTTATTGATTTAAGAAATTTAAATTTGTTGGAAGAGATGATTATAAATATATTATTGAAATTTAAGAAGAGGGTAAGAATTAAATATATTATTGAAATTTAAAATTTTACAATTAATACTTTAATCATGGATGTTTCTTCTATTCTTCCTAGGCTTGCTTGGGTTTACACCTATACAACCTTGTGTTTAAAAATTTATAATTCAAATTTTTATAAAATTTAAATTTAATATAGTATGGGGACAATACATATAGATAAATCAATAAATAAATTTCTAAAAATTTTCATCTCTTCCAATGGAAATCATACCCCTCTGGCTGGGGTGTGGCAAAGCAAAAAGCATCATGTTATTGAAATTTAAATTTTTAAAATGAAATTTTCATTAATATATTTATTTCTTACCCTCTTCTTAAACTTGCTAGGTTATATTCAAAAACTTAAATCTAAACCACAAGAAATTTTTTTCCTCAATTCACCCAGAAAAGCATTTTCATCAACTAATTAAGAGACTACTATAACCTTTCTCACTAGATCAAGCAAGTTACTTTGATCTATCACTACTCATTGTCAATAATAATAATGATTCACTCATTCTAACAATCGCTCTATTAGACATTCAACTCAAATGCCGAACAAATCGCTCTATTAGAGTCAACCCTCGTTTATCTGATCTTCTTCCAGAAAAATATCATCAGCACACTACTCCCATGTTACTTGCCCAACATAATCTACCCAGGTTTGCAAACCATTCTTACTTTTGATTCCCATACTTAAATAATCATAATCTATTCCCCTTTCATTGCTAACATCCATTTTTATCACGTCGTTGTAGTTCTAGACAAAAACATTAGTGCTAATATTAAAAGACCTCTCTGTTGATATTTTAAAACCATAAGTATCCTCTGAGACTGTTTGGATTTAAAAAAAATATTAGTTCTCCCAGATGTGATGGTTCTAGATTTCGAACTTGAGGAAGCCTCGGCAATGGGATATAATTTAATCTACTTCATTTAATTCCAAATGAAAAAATTTCTTCCTGAAGCCTAAAAGCAATAAATATCAAACACCAAACAAGCTTGATCCCAAACCAAGACACAAAATGAAGAAATAGAAAAAACAAAAAACCCTATACGGTGCATTAATCTTTCCCTCTGCCATGAAAATTAAGAAAAAAGATAGAAAAGAACATATGAAGAAATAATAGATCCAAGAAGTAGAGATGTGGGGAACATGATTGTTGGTGATCCAATAGAATGGAATGAAACCCAACTGCCCATCTTCTCCGATCGATTTCGCAGGGAACTCTTTCGGCAAAGCAGTGCATTGATCATCGCACAACGCCGATACACACAATCCCTGCTTTTTAAAAAAAAAAATAGAGAGAGAGAGAGAGAGAGAGAGAGAGAGAGAGAGAGAGAGAGAGCAGCCGCGGAGTGCCGCCTGCGGCAAGCTTAGATTATGGAAATGGGGGATTTCTGCAAAAGTATATATAGGGCAGTCGTCAAACGACGATTAGGGTTTCACGGATAGAGGCAGCCGCGGAGTGCCGCCAACGGCGAGCTTAGATTATGGAGAAGGGGAATTTCAGCAAAAGTATATATAGGGCAGTCGTCAAACGAAGATTAGGGTTTCACGGGAGTTGAATTAGATTTACGAAAATATCCTCGGTTAATATAAGGGCATGGGCCGGCTGATATCCAGATTAATTGGATTACCCGGCCATATATAAATTATATTATAGATTATATTAAATTAAAATAATACGTGTATACTTGTATATTTATAAAAGTAATATGAAAAATATGATTATAGGAAAAGTGGATGTCACCCCATCTTCCACCACTTTTGTTTCTACCCTAATAAATGTAATGTTATTCATACGGCCCTATAAAAGAGCACCCTACCCCTCACATTTGTAACATATATCATTGCATGCTGGAATACTCACTTGCATGCTTGAAATAAGGTATATAAAAAGAAGAAGAAAGATAAAGAAAAGATAAAAATATCTTGTATAAGGTTGGTTCCATATCATATTATAATTTCTCATGTAATAGTGAAGTTTTGATCCT
This sequence comes from Malania oleifera, assembly GCF_029873635.1. Lineage (NCBI taxonomy): Eukaryota > Viridiplantae > Streptophyta > Magnoliopsida > Santalales > Ximeniaceae > Malania > Malania oleifera. Next base: position 80,227,080 of record NC_080425.1, read on the forward strand.
ATCCGCTCATAAAGTAGGTATAACCGAATCACGTAAATTTCTTTGTCTCTATTTATTTTCTACATCTTTAATAACACATTATCAGCACGAGACTCTAACCAACTGACATATTTCTTTAATTCTTATTTAATTCACGAGACTCTTGTCACGCCCCGAACCCCGAAATGGGACCCAAGGGTGAAAATGTAACTAACCTGTCTATGTATCTGATAAAACATTCCAAGGATACAATACAATGGATGAGAGTCCGACCCCGTGGGGTTCCTAGACACCCTAGACACATCCAATCACAATTATATATGCAGCGAAAAAGTCATTCTATATAAACATATACAGTACCATACCAGAGTCTATACAAGAGCAGAATATGACTCTATCAAAAACTGGGTGCCCAACACATCCCAAAATGGCAACCCATCAAAAATACAGTCCTAACACTTACCCAAACACTAAACGCAGTACACCGACCACTACGCTCCCTACACCAGGACGCTAGTTCCAGTTACTCGAAGGATTTGTAAAAATGTACGTACAGTAGGGGTGAGACACCTCTCAGAAAGGAAGAGCACAGGTTATATCGATGTGTGGCATTTGAGTGTTATCATGATACAACATACACGCAGTTAAATGCATTCTAGTACTAGTTTCCACAGTGCATACACGCACACATACACATACACATGATCAGCAATCCTCGGTGTCGTCACACCCTTCAACCCAAAGCCGGTCCGCGACAATTCGGCGTTGACCCGTAGCCAACCCTCGAAGCACGGCGCAACCGGCACATAGCTAGTCCCCGACTCCCATGGCATCATATCAGCGCTAACTAGTGGATCCGCACCCTTTAGCCAGATCTGCCGGTATAGGCTCACACCCTTGGATATAGAGCCGGACACTCTTGCTTACGTGGCAAGCGATAAACACACACCCTCGGATATAGAGTCGGACACTCTTAGTACCTGGAACAATTCGGAACCCTGTTCCCACTAGCATTTCAACATATCACACACACATGCATGCTCATATAACCAAACAAACCACACCCATTTGGTAATCTAAATCATGGTTTTTCAAACAAACACAGTTTAAACAAGTCAAGGCACGGTCATCCCAATATTACAGTATAAATCAACATATACCCTCATTTTTTTACAAAACTAGGGATGCAGCCCGTCGCCCCCTTTTTTCCAAAATTGTAATAATGAATAAACTCATAGTTTTTCCCGTTAGATCCCCCTAAATGAGTAGTCAAAACACACACAGAACCGTGAACCACAGTTCCACCGAATCTGATTTCAAAAATAACCAATATAAACATAATTCCCCTTACCTTTTTCCCGAATAGCCAATCCCGAACTCCAAGGTCCCTAAACAGCGAACCGAGTTCCAAAACCTACAATTAACAGTACAGAATATACTCATGACATAGTTTCCTACAAAACTACCGGATCAGAATTGAAAATCGAACCTTACCTCGATTTTATGCCAAAACCCAAAAATCTCCGAAACGAGATTCTGATCCGTAGAAATTGTAGAGAATCCTTCCACGATCCTCATGGTAACTTCAAATTTTCGATTCCTTCAACGATCGGCGAAGAAATCTAAAGAGAGAGAGAGAGAGAGAGAGAGAGAGAGAGTAGGGAGAGTTCTAGAGAAAGAGAGAGATATATCTTTAAAGTTTCTTAATGAAGAAGTAAAGGAAAATGATATTTATAACCCTTTGACCTGGCCTAATTCATCGACGAAATGGTGCCTTCGTCGATGAATTGGTGACCTCGTCGACGAATCTGAGATCACCAATTTTTCCGAGACTCCTCGGCTTCTCCTTGTTGACGAAATCAAGCTTCGTCGACGAAATATGCCAAATTCTCAATTTGCCGCTCTCTTATTTATTTAAACCCACCTATCACGGTTCGGGTTCTTACAATCTCCCCTTTTTATAAAAATTTTGTCCTCGAAATATGCCATCTCTCATTCACAAACTTATACATACAATCGAATACGTAGACACAACTCTAGAGAAAACTGGCGTCTACTACAGCGTAGTCCCATCATACACATACACATACACATACATACCCTCACTTATGGTGGAGGAATACCGTGGTTACCTATACAACTGTCTCAGGAGTTCACAATACACACATTCCTGATGACTAACCACCTATCCTTACCCATAGTAGGATCATGCACAAGTGCTCAAAATAACTGTGGATACTTCCGGTGTATTTCCGTCTCCAGTTCCCAAGAAGCTTCCTTAACCTCGTGGTTTCGCCACAATACCTTCACTAGCGGTATCTCTCTGGTACGAAGCTTCTGAACTTTACAGTTCAGAACCTGAACAGGTATCTCCTCATACGCTAAAGTATCCCCAATTTCCAATTCATCATAACTAAGAACATGTGAAGGATCCAACATGTACCTTCTCAACATGGATACGTGAAACAAATCGTGGACCCTCGAAAGTGCTGGAGGTAATGCAACTCTGTAGGCTACTGGACCCACTCGCTCAAGTACCTCGAATGGTCCGATAAACCTCGGGCTCAGCTTGCCCTTTCTTCCAAATCTCATCACCCATTTCATCGGAGTAATACGCAGAAATACCTTACCTCCCACTTCAAACTCTAACTCATGGTGGCGAACATCCGCGTAACTCTTCTGCCGACTCTGAGCCCATATAATCCTCTCCCAAATCAAACCTACCTTCTCATACGCTTGCTGCACAAGTTCAGGTCCTAACACCTGACATTCACCGACCTCATCCCAACACAAAGGAGATCGACACCTCCGACCATACAAAGCCTTGAACGGTGCCATCTCTATACTAGACTGGAAGCTGTTGTCATAAGCGAACTCTACAAGTGGCATAAACTGTATCCAGCTACCACTGAAGTCTAACACACAAGCTCGCAACATATCTTCCAATATTTGTATCGTCCTCTCAAATTGTCCATCATTCTAGGGGTGGAACGCTATACTGAAAGTAAATTTCGTCTTCAATGCCTCCTGCAAGCTCATCCAGAATTGAGAAGTAAACCTTGGATCCCGATCCGATACTATGGATGTAACACCCCGACCCCGAGGGGCCTGGGATATTAACTTTTTACTACTAATTTACAGCGGAAGCAAATAAACTCAATTTTTATTAAACCAGAGCACTAATATTCCATATTACAATCATTTATTTCAAAAGAAGGAAAATTACACAAACATAAATATCTGAAACCATACTAATATTTCTAATCAATCTTTATTTTTCTAATCCCCCACCCGCATGCTTGCTAAGCCTGATTCCCGACATGTCCTTCAGAGTTATCTGAAATAAAATATGATTGGGATGAGACGACGCTCAGTAAGTAAATAAGATTATTATTAGTGTGTGGCCAAAATGAGTTTTTAAAGAATTTCGTAAAACAATAATGAATACTATAACTTCAAGATTTCTTTTAGAATAAACATAAATTTAACAATTTCTGCATAAAACTTTTGTCATCAATTTCAACAGTAAATTTTTAAATCATATACTATAACTGCTATTAAACTTTTAACTTTAAAACTGTAAAAATATTTAATGATAAACATGCATATACTTTTCCTTATACGTTTTCCTTAGATCGTCATATAAGCACCAAAATGATCCTTTTCACGTAAACTTACACTTTTCCTTCAAATTATCAGTAACTTTGTACACGTAATTAAATATGTATAAACATATATTGTAAAAACCACCCTTAGGCCTGTTTGCCGTAAGTCATGTTTACCCCAATGACTGAGTTGTGCGGTCCGAAGACTGGACTTAGCTGGCTGGCCGACCAAACTAAATCAACGTACGTAAACTTTAAGTGAGATTTTCCTTATTAAGTCCTGGACTTAAACCAGGTGTGCACTCAGGAGAAATCCACTAACATAAATAACCACTCTGTAAACAGTGTGGGTGCACTCTGATCCGTATAAACTTTAAGCTGCGGTACCGAGCATCTGTAACTTTGAACTTTCGTTGCCATAAGGGGTTTGAAAATCATCTTATTATCATTTATGCAATTTAAAATAATATCGTGAAAATCTCATCTTTACTCATATTTACATAAAAAATGTAACGTAAAAATAAACTCATGCCACACAATTTTTGTGTTATAAATATATATAATTTTATTTTTGAATAGAAAGAAATGCTGAAAATTTACCCGAGGGGATTGGAACATTTCTTAACCCAAAAATAGATGCAAGTATATTAAAGGTAGAACTGGTATAATTAAATATGCGTAAAAATAAACTCATGAAAATTTTGTGGAACTAAGTAACATAATTAAAATTTACGTACAAAATAAGTTCGGGTATGAATTTAAAATAAAAAGAAACTAACATAATCAAAATTTACTTACAAATAAACTCGGGTATAAATTTTGAATAAAAATACTAACATAATCAAATTTACTTACCTTCTTCTTTTACCGTGTGCTACGAACACAATAATTATCTTTAAGAAATGAGATCGGAAAAAGTGGGTGATTGAGAACTTACTCAAAATTCTCACTCCACCACAAATTCTTTCACTCACTAATCCTTCTCTTCCTTAGAAAATTGTTGTGAAAAATGAAGGTTGAGAGCTCCCTATTTATAGGAAAATTTTGGGGAAGAAATGGAATTTATAAAAGTGTGGGGAGATGGGTGAAATTATAATTTTTTTAAAATTAAAGAATGGGCAAGGGATGGGCAAGGTATGGGTTGAGTATGGGATGGGGATGGAGGCCATGTGGGAGTGCTTGCCACCATTCCCATTAAATAAATTTTTAATTAATCACTTACCTAATTAATTAATCAATTAGTTAATTAATTATTATTTTTTTTTCTAATCATTATTATCATTATTATTATCATTGTTATTAATTTTAAACTACTTTTAGTATTTATTTATTTTATTATTTATTTTTTGAATAAGAATAAAATTTAAATTTTGAAAACTCATGTGGGCTCCACATGGTCTTGTGGGCCCCACACAACTTCGAGACCCGAATGGATCCTACGTAACTCGAATAACTCTTATACGATTTTATGCATCCTACATAACTTTGAGACTTGTGAAAACCTCCATACGGCTTCGGGACTCATGTGGGCCCCACACAGTCTTGTGGGCCCCGCATAGGATACCTATATTATTATTATTTTATCATATATTTCTATAAATTATATCAGTCAAAACACTATTTTATGTATATATACTTATTTACGTGTACAAATAGTGTCTATCCTGTTTATCCTATGAAATTCCATTTTGACCAGGCTGACCTCCAGGGAGCGACTGAGCCGCAATGGTCTCTGAGCACTCGCTAAGACAAGGTCTTTCTTAGGCATCAAACATGGAATCAAGGATCCTACAGAAAAACACTTCTGTATTGATATTAACTTAATGACTATTTTTATTATTTTATTATTATTGTACTTTAATCATATATATATATTTTTGGGTCATCACAATGGACACCTGTATTCTGTGCATTCTCACAATCTCATGCACATACAAATCTGCTAGCCTACTCAAAGGATAGCCAACTTTCATCGGTATGAAATGGGCAAATTTCATCAATCTACCAACGATCACCCAAATAACATTCAGCCTGTGAAGCGCTAGTGGCAAACCAGTCACAAAATCCATGGAAATATGCTCCCATTTCCACACCGGAATAGGAAAAGGCTGCAATGGCCCTGCCGGCCTCTAATGTTCAGTTTTCACCTACTGACACGTCAAACACTGCTCCACGAACTAAGCAATCTGCCTCTTCATACCAGACCACCAGAAGGTCTCGCGCAGGTCCCGATACATCTTTGTACTACCAGGATGAACCGTATACAAAGAACGATGCGCCTCCTCTAGAATCGTCCTTCTGATCTCATCATCGTTTGGAACACACAACCTAGTCCCAAACCTCAGCACACCTCCCTCAGAGATGTTAAACTCTGTAACTAGTCCCTGTTGTACCTTTTCCATAACCTCTGCCAACTCTGCATCACTAGCCTACGTGGCTTTTATACGCTCAAATAAGGTCGGTTGGACCACCAAACCAGTAAGAAAAGCTTGATGATCACCAACCACCAACTCTATACCTGAGCTTTCCAAATCTCGTCTGATGTGACACTGAGTTACAACCACAGATACAGCCATAGGCCCTGACTTTCGACTCAACGCATCAGCCACCACATTAGCCTTCCCTGGGTGATAACTGATCGTGTAATCATAGTCCTTAATCAACTCTAGCCACCGCCTCTGCCTCATGTTCAACTCTTTCTGTGTGAAGAAATACCTGAGGCTCTTATGGTTAGTGAAGATCTCACACTGCACCCCGTACAGATAATGTCGCCAGATCTTCAATGCATATACCATACCACAGCAACCAACTCCAAATTGTGCGTAGGGTAATTCTTCTTATACTCTTTCAATTTCTGAGAAGCATACGTCACTACCTTACCCTGCTACATAAGCACACATCCCAAACCCTTTAGAGATGCGTCGCTATAAATCACAAACCCACTATCCCCCAAAGGAATGTTCAACACTGGAGCAGTAACTAGTCGGTGCTTCAACTCCTGAAAGCACTGCTCGCAATCACTAGTCTAGTCAAACTGTACTCCTTTTATGATCAATCGAGTTAGAGGCCCAGACAGTTTGGAGAAACCCTCTACGAACCAACGATAGTAACCCGCCAGTCCCAGAAAACTCCGAACTTCCTGCACATTTTTCGACCTTACCCAGTCGACCACAGCTTCAATCTTGCTAGGATCAACTGATATACCATCCCTAGTAACCACATGGCCTAAGAATGCAATCTGACTCAACCAGAATTCATACTTCTTCAGTTTAGCATACAGCTTCTTCTCCCGCAGAATCTGTAACACTAACCTTAAATATTCCACGTGCTCTTCTGTACTCCTCGAGTATACCAGAATGTCGTCAATGAATACCACCACAAATCGATCCAGGTACTCATGGAAAACTTTGTTCATCATATCCATGAACACCGCCGAAGCATTCGTCAATCCAAATGGCATGACTGAAAACTTATAGTGGCCATATCTGGTTCGGAAAGCTGTCTTTGCTACATCCTCCACTCTAACCCTCACCTGATGATATCCTGACCACAAGTCGATCTTCGAAAAGACCCGCGTTCCATGAAATTGGTCAAAAAGATCATCTATACGAGGTAAAGGATAGCGATTCTTCACAGTTACTTTGTTAATCTCTCGGTAATCAATGCACATCCACATTGACCTATCATTCTTCTTCACAAACAATACTAGAGCTCCCCAGGGTGAAACACTAGGCCGAATGAATCCCCCGTCCAGTAATTCCTGTAACTGCTCCTTCAACTCTCAAAGTTCCATTGGAGCCATCTGGTACGGAGCTTTAGAGATCGGTGCCTTACCAGGCAGCAACTCTATCGCAAACTCCGCCTCACGATCTGGAGGTAAACCGAGTAAATCATCTAGAGACACATTCGGGAACTCGCTGACAACCCGAATGTCCTCGAGTCTCAACTCATCCCGCGGCGGTTCCTTCATACAAGCTAGGTACCCCTGACATCCGTCCAAGAGTAGCCTCCTTGCCTATAGTGCCGACAGAATCTATGGCATTGGACGCATACCCGATCCCACGAATTCGTACTCCTGCTCCCCACGAGGTTTGAAAACTACCACCTTCCTACGACAGTCGATCACAGCATCACTGGAGAACAACCAATCCATCCCCAAAATGATATCAAACCCCAACATGTCATATACAACAAGATTTACCGGTAGCAGCTTTTCCTGAATTTCCACTGGGCATTATACCAACATCTTCCTACAGAAAGATACACTCCCAGATGGCGTAGTAACAGATAACACCTCATTCATGTCTCGGGTCTCAACCCCACACCGTCCCACAAAATTCACAGACACAAAGGAATGGGTTGCACCCGAATCAAACAAAACAGAAGCTTTATTCAAAAGCAATAATAAGGTACCTGTCACCACGTTTCCTGCATGCTCAGCATCCACTGGAGTAAGGGAGTATACTCTGGCCGGAGTTGTATTCGTATGAATGGTTCCCCGAGGTATCTGATTGTTCCCTCGGTTCCCACTGAATGCAGGCACATCTCGCTTCGGTGCACGACAATCACGAGTCATGTGACCAGACCGACCACAATTATAGTAGTTACCATCAAAAGACCGACACTCACCCTCGTGCCGTCTGAAGCACCTGGTACAACGACCACCAGTATGGCTCTCTTGAGAATCCTGACGCTCGATATTTTGGTGGTAACCCGAGCCCTTGCTCCTCTTCTTCCACGATCCCTGACGAGATCCTGTCTGAGAACCAGAAGGTACTATCCTCTTCCTCGATTCCCGATCCGCCTCATCCTCTCAGATACCAATCTCAATCACCGTGGCTTTATCCACCAACACCGAGAACTCACGAATCTGAAGCATACCCACCAATCTATAGATATCCTTCCTCAAGCCCTTCTCGAACCTCCGAGTCTTCTCATACTCGCTCGAGATCATACATGGTGCAAAGCGGGACAGCTCTATGTATCGAACCACATACCCCTACACTGTCAAACTCCCCTAAGTCAAAGCAGAAAACTCATCTGCTTTTACATCACGTACAGAAGCCGAGAAGTATCTGTCAAAGAACACCTCCTTGAAACAGAAAAATTTCTAAAACTAACTGGTATGACTTATTCCCCTTACACGTTTACTAAAAGCGTGCCTACAATTATCCTAGACCAACACCGACGGCGTTCGCACAACTCCTGTATTCACAAACCCTGCCTTAATCAGTTTAACCCCAGAATAATAATCATTTAAACATCTCCAGACCCATACACTCCATTTAATCAGTTAAATTCTAAACAGATAACACAATTATCATCCTTACCTCAACTTTGGAGTGGTGTTTAGAAACCCCAAAACACAAAACTGCTCTGATTAACTTGCTAAGGGTCGCTTCTAGGACCCCGTGGTGGTGTCTGATCGTCAAATCGGGATGAAATCAGAGAGAAATTGAAGAGAGAAGGGAGAGGGTTTCCGCAGGTTTTAGAGAGAGAGAGAGAGAGAGATTTATTTTTGTTTAAACTAAAAGAAGGCTACAGGATTTCCTTTTATTCAGCACTACCAGACGAAACCGTCGACGAAACTGTCGACAGTTTGGGATTTTAACCCATTTGTTTTTCACTATTTTACCATTAGTGGGCTGCAGTTACATAAAATTGTCGACTATTTTTTGGCCTCCCACCAAATCATCTTTCAACTTTTCTTTGTTTTTCTTATTATTTAAATTTTTCAAGTTTCTACATTCTCCCCTCCTTATAAAAATTTCATTCTTGAAATTTGCTATCTATCACTGGTACCAACCTTAAGGAAAAACACCAAAATTTTATTAATTACCCTCACTTATGGCGAAAGAATATCGTGGTTTCAAATAAGGGTTCTGAGAGATTACAACCATTTACATAAAAAGAAAACTCTCCCAAAACCATTCATAACAAAAATCAAAAACACTAACTATTCTACATTGTACAAGTCAATAAACATATATTGTCATTTACTTTTACTCTTACTAGTTCAGCTCTAGGCTTCACTAAACAGGTATGGATATTTCTGACGCATCTTATCCTCCAACTCCTATGAAGCCTCTTCTACTACGTGGTTGCGCCAGAGCACTTTTACTAGTGGGATCCTTTTAGTACGTAGCTCTTGTTCCTTTCGATCTAGAATCTGCACTGGAACTTCTTCATATGACAGAGTATCTCTAAGTTTCAATGCTTCATAACTGATCACATATGAGGGATTTGGGACGTACTTCCTCAAAATAGATACATGGAATGCATCATGGATCTTAGATAGCACCGGGGGTAATGCTAACTTGTAGGCGACTGGACTCACTCTTTCTAATATCTCAAATGGTCCAATAAACATAAAGCCCAGCTTACCTTTTTCTCAAATCTCATAACTCCTTTCATTAGTACAACTTTCAAGAATACATGATCTCCCGCACTAAACTCCAACTCTCGTCGGTGGGTGTCAACATAACTTCTCTATCGACTATGAACTGTTTATTGCTCAAGGACCAATTCAGATTACATCGAAAGTTTGTATGGCAAACCTCGAAACACTCTCGAATAAATGAAATTTATTTCAAATATTCGAGAGTAGGGGGGCAAGTGGCAACTGATACACCCAAAATTAGTAGACACACTCATGAGGGGATACGGTTATAAAACGACCATTGATTCCTCTCATAACTGCACTTGAGTTATCCATAACCCTCTGATACGATAAAAAAACTACTATTGATATCCTACATGACTACCCTTAAGTTATCCATAACCCCCTTAAATATAATAACACGTTTATAAATACTAAATGAAAGAAGGGTCTATTTTCACCACTATAAAAAGGAGATTCCAAGAAGAAAAAAGAATCGCATTCTCATTCACTCCTCTTATTGTTCTAATTTGAACCTTCAATTCCCTAACTTAGTATCGAAGTGATCTCTCAAGATATATTCCGACTTATCAAAATAATTCTTATTTGAATCTGGTATGGTGCACAGAAATAATAATTCAGATTTACAAATTAAAAAATGTACCATGACTTTCAAGCATTTTCCCAAATTAAAAGGAGAAAAACAAAACTTGTAGCCCAGCTGGGCCACCACCTGCTTGCAATGTACCACTTGGCCAATAAATTTGTACGTTCCCACACTACTCAATGAATGCTGTACAAATAGTGAACTTAACCTGAGTTGAATTAATGCAGCTTAGCCTTGCAGAACCTGAGTTGAATCAATGCAGTTCTCTCTCTCTCTCTCTCTCTCTCTCTCTCGCCCTTCTTGGTTTCTTGCATTGAACTTTTATTATTTATTTCTATTTTCATCATTTTTAGTCATATAAAATAAACAAATTATTATTTATCCACACTCATTCTTTAAAAAAAGGAAAAAAAAAAAAAACAAAAGATATTTGTCAATTGAGGTTGAGAACTAACTCCAAAATACTGTAAGTTCAAAATATTTACGTAACCAAGCGTGTTTTTCGATGTGTGTAGTCTGATAACTTGATATTTGGTACAATAAAATGAAATGAAATGAGTTGGGCGTGAAATGAAATGGCAACTTATATAAAAAAAGATAAAATTATGAAGACATACCAAACAAATCAGACAGAGCATTTTACACACAACATTGAAGTAAACCTCACACTCAAACCTGACACACCAAGTAAACCATACAATGACACTGTCCACTATGTGCAATACTCTTGCTCTATATTTGGAAGCATAAATTTGAAGATTAGGCAGTACAGAATTCTATTAGATTTGTATAAACTACATAAATTAAAATTTAAAAATCCCAATCCATATTCTCAAACACTACCTAGATTACACAATTTGAAAACATAATCAGTTTTGAATATATTTATACACTATTAGTCCAATTATAGGACCAACTACTTGTAGTATGCCTAAAATTTAGCTTGTAAGAAAATGGTCAAAACACTGCTTCAATATTTTCGACATTGAAACACACGGGTCTCTCTCCTTGATGTCTTACATCAATTGCTTAGGATGAAAATCATAAAATGCAAGGAGCTGACAGATAATTTTGAAGCTTTAAACCATGTACGGTCTCTCCTCCTTTGTAGTTTGTGCTTTAATGGAATACATAAGTGAAAGACACAACAATGATCCAATTAGCCTAACAATAACTTTATTAACTTTCTTGAGTCATGTGAGCCTTAAATTCTTCTTAGAAAATTGAAAAAAAAAAAAAAAAGCTAAAAAATAAGATACGGCACTCCATTTACAATCTACACCATTGCCAAGGTCATCCACATACAAAAAGGAAGGGCACTCCCATTCCTGCCACAAAGCAGATTGGGAAAGAACTGAAAAACTTGGCTCTCCGCAGCAATTAATAGATTCCTTCATCTGCAATAATAGAGGCCAGAAACAATAGCTAGTGGACAGAATGAAAGTTTAGGCATTGTGCCGCAAAATAATAATAATAATAATAATAATAATAATAATAATATCTCGTAAATACAAAATTTCTTATAGTCCAAAGAAAAATATAACCCGTATGCAAATAGCAAGTTCCAGAGAGAAGGTGCATACCATCATTGTCATCTGCCATGTTATAATCATCTTCATCATCATCAAAATCGATGTTCTGCAATGTCATCCAATGCATAAATCATGTTTAAAATTCTACAGAAATACTTACTGCTTTTGAACTTCTCGTGTATTAGTTTTTAAGCTTTTTCATAGCATATAGTAAGTGTGCAAAATTTTAAATAATGTAAAAAGCTTCTATCCCGCCCTTTCTTTCTCTCAAAAGAAGTTATAATGTGAAGTAAGGCATCACAGCATGAAAGTGATTCCATACATGAACTGAATATCAAATTATCTGAACCGACACAAACAATCAATATCAACAAATAACATAGCTTCTCTTAATGGATAAAAAATAAATTTCAACTATGCATATGGCAAAATAATATCAAGTCTGATAAACATAGTATTGAATGTCAAAATCCCAAGAAATAGCAGAACCTATTGAATGTCAAAATCCCAAGAACTAGCAGAATCTCCCCCTCATAGGAGAAGTAATAAACAAACTCCCACTCAACACCACCTACGCCCAGAACTAAATTGCTTCACAGTGAACCTGCACTGGTTCAAATAACTTAGTGCATATGATGCAACTGTGCATCAGCATTGTAGCGTATGGCAATGACTACACAGCATAAAATTACTTCCACGATGCAAAATTTTTTTGGGGAATGATTTTCGTTCTAAAGTCAGCTGCAAAGGACGTTTCAACAACTGGCTTTCATCGTATCTGATTTTTAGGTTAAAAATCAATTTCCAACTCCAACCATATGATTTGCCAAGCAAATTACTGAAGGCTAGACTAAAAATAATTTTGCATTACAAATCATTTTTAATTGAAAGCAGATGGGTATATATAAATTTGTACACACAGACGAACAGAAATCACTTTAAATTGAAAGTGATCCCAAACACATGAAAAGAGAGAGGAAGAGATAGAGATCTGAGGGAACCTGATTATAATCGCCATCATCACTGAACTCCTCGTCCTCTGCCACTGCATCTTCATCTTCATCCTCATTATTGTCTTCATTCTTTTCCTTTCCGCCCGTGCCCTCCTGGCCCTGGATAGTTGAAAGAATACCAACATAGAATCCACTCAGAATTATAAAACCTTACAAAAAATAAAGGAAACCAAATCCACAAGCAGAAAATTTGATTCATTTTAAAGTTCATAACCAACAAGCTATGTATATATTTCTGTGGATGTGGGAGGGTGTTTGTGTGAATGCAGCAATAACAATGAAGATGATAAAGCTTGCGTTATAGTCGCCAAGCAAGGGGCGTGGTATTTCACCTGTCAAGGATAAGCTGCTGCAGTGATTTAAAGATGTGGGTAAGTAGAATAATATTATTTTATGGGAATTTATAATATTATTTTATGGGAATCATTTACCTGATGCTTTTGTTCCAGATTCTCCAAGAAATCTAACTTCTGCAAGTCTATCACAAGAGCACTTTTAATTAGTTCAATGTAATACCTAGTGGCATCGTTTGTAAGAAAAAAAAAAAAAAGACAAAATAATTCAATGCATGCATGAGTGATAAAACACAATTAGCAGACAGTACAACAGACTAATCACAGGCAAATTGCAGCTATTATCACTCAGCTTGGATTGCAACTTTCCATATTTCTACCAGTTCATGTTCTTTCTTCGTAAGTTTTTTCTTCAGCCCCTCGAAAAGCTTCTTCTGCTAGCAAAGGGTAAGGTGTCATAAGTGTGCTGTCACTAACTAGCGGTAAGTTATTCCTAGTACGATGCTATGTTACAGCATGAAAATCAATGCATATCCAATGTCCTTTGTAATGGATATCTAGTTGATCCAGTTAATAATTGCGTAAAATGGAAGACCTAATCACAAAGATAGGTCTCTCCCTCTATTTATAATATATGTCAAAGTACATTCTAATGACCATAATACCCTTACTAACTCTCAGTTGTTAACATAACACACACACACACTAACAATGCTCCTAGTTTGTTACAAATGAATTTAACACAAGCACTCCCCAAGGCTTTAGTAAATAAATTAGCAAGCTGCAAATTAGAGAGCATACTTCCTTTGTGACAAGACAATTCCGGTATGAGAGCTTGAGACTTCCATACCCAAGAAGTACTTCAATGGTCCCAAATCCTTTGTTTGAAACTTAGCCTGCAGGAAATGCTTTAGGCTTTGAATACCTTGGTCATCATCACCAGAAACCACGATATCATCCACATAGAAAGTGAGTAGAATCCTTGATGGAGTATGACAATAAAATACAGAATGATCTACTGCACGCAGTTGATGGCCAAAGTCAAGTACTATAGCACTAAAGCAACCAAACCATTCCCCAAAGAATGTTTGAAACCATATAGTGACTCCTTGAGCCGACACACAGGCCTGACCCCCCTTGAGCAACCCACGTGGTTTCTCCATGTAGACCTCCTCTTGAAGATCACACCATGTAGGAAAGCATTCTTCATGTCTAATTGGTGAAGAGGCCAGTGATAGGTGGTGGCTAAGGAGATGACTAAACGTACTAAGGGAAGTTTGGCTATAGGGAGGAATGTCTTTAAATAGTCCAAGCCATACACCTAAGTATATCCCTTAGCAACAAGGTAAGCCCTCAATTGAGCTGAGGAACCATCTGGATTGACCTTCATAGTGTCCACCCAACGACAATCAACCATAGTCTTCTCAAGAGGAAGAAACCAATTCCCAAGAATCATTATCCTATAGGGCATGCATCTCTTCTATCATTGTATTCCTCCACCTAGAATGGGACAGGGCTTTACAAATAGACTTGGAAAAGCAACAAAAGACAAGATATTAACAAAATAATTGTATGAGCGTGACAATAAATCATAAAAAACAAAATTTGAGATTGGACGTTGGGTACAAATGTGTTTACCTTTTCGAACAATAATAGGAGGATCAACCACTTGGGAAAGAGGATCATTTGATGAGGGAATTGGAGGCATAGAAGTGGAAGCCAGAGGAGGCTCTCCTCCCTTAATTCACCATGTGTACACTTGCAGATTGGGACGATTCAAGCGACGAGGACTCAAACTGGATGAAGATGTAGGTAGACTGTACAAAGGAAATAAGTTAGGATCAGGAAGGCTAGGCCAAGGAAGAGACTCATCAAGGTCAACAAAACTAAAAGAATCAAAATAGTACAGTGTAGACTCAAAAAAATTGACATTAGCAGAGATAAAAAAAATCAATGTAAAGTGGCATTGTAACATCGATATCCTTTTTGAATATAGAAATAACCCAGAAAAATACATTTGATAGTGTCGAATTATTAGATACATGTCAGCCTTTATTAGAGGCTGATCTTTAGAAAATTTACAGCAAACAAATCAATTGATTTGTTAGCGATTATTGGTTCTACGATCCTAGGGGATTTGGGTAGCATGTTACCAGATTCTGTAGATAGTCTTTCCTATTTTATTGCTTTCCATTTTAAATAGGATATTCTATTTTCAATAGGTTGTAAATATCCCTAGTAATTAGATGAGAATTATCATCTATTTAAAGGGAATGTAATCTTTTTCATAAGTTAAGTGGAATATTCAATTTTCTTTTCCACATTTCAACATGGTATCAGAGCATCCTCTGAACCCTAATCTTCCCATATGACCAAATACAATATGGCCATTGGGAGACGCAGCTCCACCTCTTCAGTCTCGGGCGTCACCACCAATCAAGAAGCCATGGTCTCAGGCAACAGCAGTAGTTCAGATAACAGCCTCATGCCCATTACAGGACACAAACTTAATGGATATAATTATCTCCAATGGTCCCATTACGTGATGATGTTTATATGCGGAAAGGGAAAGGATGATTATCTCTCAGGAGTTGCAGCCCAACCAAGCAAAGAGCAACTATAATCTTTGCAGAAAATGTTCTTCAGCCAATCTTCAGCAACCCCTACTACAGTGGTTGGTACCGGTTCTTTGGCACATAGGTAATTTTTTAAGTGCTCTTAATGTTAAAAAGGAGAAGCTAGGTCCATGGATTATAGACTCTGAAGCATCGGACCATATGATTGGAGATAGAAATTTTTTTTTTTTCTACATATAGTCCCTGTTATGAAAATTTAACAGTCAGGATAGCAAATGGTTCACTCTCAAAGGTGGCTGGAACAGGTTCTGTTAAAATTTCAGAGAACCTAACACTCAACTCAATTCTATTAGTGCCAAATTTGGATTGCAATTTACTCTCTATAAGTAAACTCACTCAGGATCTCAATTGTGTTACTAAATTTTTCCCAAATACGTGTGAATTTCAGATCTTGGATTCGGGGAAGACGATTGGCAATACTAAGATGTGTTCAGGGCTCTACCTTCTCAAGGTTAATGATCCTCCTCAAGGAACAACTCACAAATCCGATTGTTTAGTGTGTAGAAGTCAAAGTTATTTTTCTATCATTCGTTCTAATAATGATAGTGCAATTATGTTGTAGCACTATAGGTTAGGACATCCAAATTTCTTGCATCTCGAGAAACTCTTTCCTTCATTATTCAATAATAAAAATCCAAATGAATTTCAGTGTAAGATGTGTCAATTTTCAAAACATGTTCGCAACTCTTATCCCAACCGACCCTACAAAGCATCCCAACCCTTTTCAATGATTCATAGTGATGTGTGGGGGCCATCTAGGATCAAGAATATTACTGGATCTCGCTGGTTTATATCTTTTATAGATGATCACACTAGACTTACCTCGATATTCCTCATGAAAGAAAAGTTAGAGGTAGATCAGATTTTCAAAAATTTTAACACCATGATCCAAACACAATTCCAAGAATTCGAGGAAGGGAGAACAAAGGAGCCTTAGGGAAGATAATTGAACATGAGATTTTATCACCAAGAATAGAAAATGACATTTTATTGATGAGACAGCAAGCCGTGAACACAACACCACTCCAAAAACTTTGAGGACATTCATTTGATACAAAAGGGTTCAAATGACTTCAAGAATATGCTAGTTTTTCCACTTTGCAACTCCATTTTGTTGTGGAGTGTGGTCAAAAGATGGCTGATGGATCATGCCAAAGTTTGTCATGTAGGTAGCGAATTGAGTACTTCAGTACTCTTTAGCATTATCACTACGAAGTATCTTTATTGGCCTATCAAACTGAGTCTTTATTTGAGAATAGAAGGCATAAAAGATATTGAACAATTCAAAACGATCTTCTATTAAATACAACCAAGTCATTGTGGAGTAGTTATCAACAAAAGTAACAAAGTATCAAAACCCCAACTTTAACATGACACGACTACGACCCCAAATAACAGAATGACTAACAATGATGAATGACTAAGGCGACAATGGATTTGATGTCGTGCGGTTGAGGAACTACAAGCAATAGGAGAAGAGAGCAACTCAAAGTAGTAAAGTATACCAGCCTCACATCCTGCGCCAATTATCTTCCTCGTTTTCATATCCTAAACAAGAACAAAATCAGGGAAGAAGGTTACAAAGCAATTCAGTGACTTTGTAATTTTTTTTACTAATAAACATGAGATTAAAGGGGGATTTTGAAATGTAGGGAACAAAAGAAAGAGAGATGGAGGGAATAGGATTTACTATTCCTATTCCATTAGCAGCAGTAGTGGACCCATCAACAAGGGTAACTTGAGGTAGATTGCATACTGGAAAGTAGAAAAGAAGTTGATGACACCTGTCATATGGTCAGTAGCAGCAGAGTCAATAACCCAGGGACAAGCGGGAGAGATGTTGGATGACACAAGTGGTATGGTTACTTTTCTGAGCAAAAGATGTACTGTGATGAGATGCATGTTGGGATGCCTAATATAGCAAGAACCTTGAATTCTCCTCCTCTGAGATAGCTATAGTATGTTGTTCACTCAAACAAGTAACTAACGAGAAAGACACATTCTTTGGATTTGGGAACTCCATCCCAACACACATACAACCTTGATAGAGCAGCAAATAAAAAAATACACAACAGACAACATGTTTTTCGAATTCACCAACTCAATCCCAACATATACAACCTTCGATAACCAATGCAAACCACAAGTCCACAATGTACAAATCAAAAACACTGCAAATACCACTGTTTCAGGCCCAATAAACTCAATAAATATTGACAAACAGCTTCAAGAAGCATCAAGCATCCATTCCTTGGATGTCATAAATGAGCAACTAAAAAAGGTGAGATTTTTGGACAAAAAAATCATGAAAAACTTCAGTAATATGCTTATAGAGGGATTCAAGCACTGCTGGAAGAATTCAGGCCAGAAAAATGCCTGAAATTGGGTTCGCACACTGGCGCCTGGGGTTAGCCCTGGCAGCCTTCGCTTCTAGAGATGGGAATTCAGCGAGGGACAGATCGGCAGTGTCTGTGGGTGACTATGGGGTTGTTTTTGCAAAATCTATAGTGGATTTTGTGTTCTTCAACTGGCAGTGTCACATAGGAATTTTTTGGCAACTACTCTGGCTTCTGGAAGCTGCTGGCGGTTTTTTTAGGGTTATAGTTTTGCTAGAAATTCTTCTATGATAGTAGGCATGCAGCAGATTTAGGGTTTTAGGCTTCAGTTTTAATGATGGCTGTGACAAATAGGGTTTAGGTCTCAGAATCATGCTCTGATACCATGTTGAATAATTGGGTAAATTGGAAGACCCAATCACAATGATAGGTCTCTCTATTTATTGTATATGTCAAAGTAGATATCAATGACCATAATACCCTTACCAACTCTCACATATTAATGTATCACACACACACTAACAATGCTAAATGACTAAGATAACCCTCAATAGATCCTATTTGAATTAAGCAAAAGCCCAAATCATACTACACCAGCAAAGACGGACAAACAGGAGGATCTTAAGGCCTGTTTCGTATCGTCACTATTCTCTATTTTCTATTTCTATTTCTCTACAATGAAAAAACAGATTATAAAAACGCGTTTTGTTTCTATTGTCAATTTTCTGTTTTTCTTGCCAATTTTCAACTGTTTGCCAAAAAAATTGAAAATCAGATTTTATGGTTTGCAACTATTGCCAAAAATTTTAATATTCAATAATAGCTTTTTTGGATCAAATTATTCATTTTATACACTTTTAAATTAAAATAAAAATTTAAATGATCATATGAATTTCAATATAATTAAAAGAAAAATATACATAAATTTCAAAAAAATAGTAATAAAGCCAATTACAAAATACTTTTACTATTTTTCAATTGTTATGTCCAAAAAAAATTTTATTGTAAAGTAAATTTTGAAAGTAGAACAATTAAGTAAAATAATTATAATAAATTTTATTTTTATTATAGTAATTTTTTAATGTGCATTAATTTGTAATTTTATTACTTTAATCATATTTTTATAAATATTTTGATTTAAGGTTAAAAATGTGCATTTTTTTGATTTAAGTTTTTAATTTGTATTAGTTTTATAAATGTTAACCAAACAGGTTGCTAGTTTTTAGCTTTTAGTTTCTATTTCTGGGTTTAATTTTTGTTTTCCTAATTTTTGACAATGATACCAAACGACCCCTTAAATTCTAGCATGGTTATCACACCCAAATTTGGCCACATAATGCAAAGAATAGGGACTTTCGATGGCCACTTGTCTATCTAATTCAATCAAAATTTGTGCCTAAATGAATATTACAAGAACTCATGGAAGTGCACATGAATAGGTGCTCTTGGTAGTCCTTTGCATAGCAAAATAAGCATCACTCCATGCAAAGAGGGCAACTAAACCAAATGGATTGGTGTTTTTTTTTTTATCGTCACGTACAATTATCAGCTCCATGCTAAGCAATAAAGTGACAATCCTATTAAGCAATTAGGGGGTCCTAACTAGTAGTTCTGTCCTCTTAGAAGAAGTTCATTTCGAAGGCCAAGACTCCCTTAAAAGTTGAGGCTTTTGTTTGGTGCATGATTCTCAACCAGACTATTGAATAATTGGGTAAAATGGAACACTCAATCACAATGATAGGTCTCTTTTTCTATTTATAATATATGTAAAGTATATTCCAATGACCATAATATCCTTACTAACTCTCACTTGTTAACATAACACACACTAATAATGCTAAATGACTAAGATAACCATCAACACTCCCCCTCAAGCTAGACCATATATATTATATACTCCTAGCTTGCTACAAATGAACTTAACATGAGCAACCCCCACCCCCCCCCCCCCAAGGATTTAGCAAATAAATTAGCATATTGCAAATCAGAATGACAACTTGATTATCACACATCAGCTCAATAAACTAAGAATGTGGAAAACCCAGTTCTTCTAACAAGTTCATCAACCAAACAAGTTCACATGTAGTGTATCATGACCCTATACTCTAACATAGCAATTGACCTAGCCACCACGATTTGTTTCTTACTCCCCCAAGAAACCAAATTTCCACCAACAAAGATACAATACTTAATTGTGGATCTTTTATCAAAAGGTGTCCCAGCCTAATCTGCACCAGTATATCCCTGAATATGAGAGTGACCTCGATCCTGATATAAGAGACCTCTCCCAAGGGCACCTTCAAGATATCTCAAGGTGTGAATTACTGCATCCCAATGACTTGTTCTCAAAGAATCAACAAACAAACTCACAACACTTGTTACGAAAGATATATCTATCCGAGTGACCGCGAGATAATTCAGCTTTCCAACAAGTCTCTGATATTGTCCTTGGTTAGGCAACAAATCACCCATATATGGCACTGGCTTACTATTAGGATCCACAGGCATATCAATAAGTTTGGATCCTAGCAATTTAGTCTCATCTAAAAGATCAAGAACATACTTCCTCTATGACAAGACCGTTCGGTACAATATCTAGATACTTTTATAGCCAAGAAGTACTTCAATGGTCCCAAATCCTCTGTCTAAAACTTAGTCTACAGGAAATGCTTTAGGCCCTAAATACCTCATCATCACTAGTAATCACAATATCATCCACATACACCATAAGCAGAATCCTTCCGAATGGAGTATGACGATAAAATATAGAATAATCTATTGCACACAATTGAAGGCCAAACTCAATTACTACAACACTGAAGCAACCAAACCATCCCCTTGAAGACTATTTTAAACCATATAGTGACTTCTTGAGCCGACATACTAAGCCTAACTCCTCCTGAGCAACAAACCCAGGTGGCTGCTCCATGTAGACCTCCTCTTGAAGATCACTATGTAGAAAAGCATTCTTCATATCTAACTGGTGTAGAGGCCAGTGATAGGTGGTTACTAAGGAGATGAATAAATGTACTAAATAAAATTTGGCTACAAGGGGGGGAATGTGTCTTAATAGTCCAAGCCATACACCTAAGTATATCCCTTAGCAACTAGGCGACCCTTTAAT
Organism: Malania oleifera; assembly: GCF_029873635.1. Lineage (NCBI taxonomy): Eukaryota > Viridiplantae > Streptophyta > Magnoliopsida > Santalales > Ximeniaceae > Malania > Malania oleifera. Next base: position 80,248,584 of record NC_080425.1, read on the forward strand.
TGAGCAAAGGAACCATCTGGATTAACCTTCATAGTGTACACCCAACGACAAGCAACCACATACTTGTCAAGAGGAAGACGTACCAATTCCCAAGTATCATTATCTTTTAGAGCATGCATCTCTTTTATCACTGCATTCCTCCACCTAAAATGGGACAAGGCTTCAGGAGTAGACTTGGGAAGAGCAGCAAATCAAAAATATACGGTGGATTCATCTCTTCTATCCATGTTTTTAGGATTCACAAACTCAATCCCAACACACATAACCTTCAACAACTAATGCAAACCACAAGCCGACAACGTACAATCAAAAACACAGCAAATAACACTGTTTCCGACTCAATAAATTCAATAAACATTGACAACCAGTTTCGAGAAGCATCCAACGACCATGTCGCAAATGAGCAACTAAAAAAGCTGAGATCTTTGGACAAAGAGACACAAAAAAACTTCAATAATATGTTCATAGAGGGATTCGAGCACTGCTGGAAGAATTCAGGCCAGAAACATGCCTGAAATTGGCTTCACGCGCTGATGCATGGGGTCAGCCCTGGCAGCATTCGACCAGCACGTGAGGGCATGTGGGGAAGCTTCTGCAGATGAGATTTCAGTGGGGGACAGATCAACAGTGTCAGTGGATGATTATGGCGTTGTTTTTTCAAATATTTAGTGGATTTTGTGTTCCTAAACTGGTAGGGTCACCCAAGAATTTTCCGATGACTGCTCTGGCTTCTGGAAACTTCTGGCTGTTTTTTTATGGCTATAGTGTTGCTAGAAATTCTTCTATAACAGATTTAGGGTTTTAGGCTTCAGTTTTGATGGTGGCTGTGACAAGCAAGGTTTAGGTCTCAAAATCATGCTCTGATACCATGTTGAATAATTAGGTAAAAAGGAAGACCTAATCACAATGATAGGTTTCTCCCTCTATTTATAATTTATGTCAAAGTGCATACCAATGAACATAATACCCTCACTAACTCTCACTTGTTTAACATTACACTCACACACTAACAATGCTAAATGACTAAGATAACCAACAACACAGACAAATACCTATGATTGCTTGCAGCGCAAGAGGCCTTATGAAGCTTTATCCCCTAATATCATGTCCAGTGAAACAAGATTTGTGAGACTATTGCTCAATCATTTTTGCATGGCTTTATGATCAGAAGTTGCAGAATCTTCTTTTTTGCACTAATCAGTGTTGGGTGAGACTGAATGTAGTGGAGGAGCTGTTTCTCTCAAGATTCTAGGGTTTCGGGAGGACAGACTGCAGGATTTATGGGACTCTGCTTGCTATTATGTGGTGCATTTGGTTGAAGATGCATTCGAGGATCTTTAGAGATACTTCTCTTTCACTTCATTTGCTTGGGATAGGGTTCTTTTCTTAGCCTCACTTTGGCCTTCAGTGATGAGTGCTTTTCCAAGAGTTCCTTCCACTCATGTTCAGCGTGACTGGAGAGATTTTATATACTGAAAATACTTTGTTATTTGTATTTTATTTTGTTATCTTTGGGTGGATTGCTGGTCCTCCATCTTGTGTATTATTTTTCTCCCCTAATAAATTTTTTTCTTTCCTGATTAGAAAAAGTAATTAGGTGGTCCACAAGGCTCACCCATTCCATCTACAGTCAATACAACCATTAAGTTATACCATTCTAGTAAGTGATTCCACTACCTAGAAGCTCTTTAATCCTTTGCACAACTCTTTGAATCAATGCAAGAACATCCCACACCATTTCATACATCATAGTCTAGGCAAGGTGTAGCAGCAATGACTATTTATATCTCCAACATTGCACACTTGTTATTTCCACAAAATGCTTTGATCTCCCTTGTTGAATGACACAATCCTTCCTTCTGTTTCCTTTCTTTCGATACTATCAGAAGAAGCAAAAACAAACTTCATTGAAAAGACAAACAAGAAATACAGAGGTCAAGAAGTATTCTAGAAGTTAAAGAGAACAAGGACCGAAAAAAAAAAAGGCCCCAAGCAGTCCATGTAGAAACTAAAAGAGGTAGCAACTAACTCCAAGGTATCAAAGTTCAGGAACCTCCCTTAATGCTAGAAAGTTATCCTCTTGGTTTTTATATCATATACCCAACACGAGCATGCTATCCTTAACGATAGTTACTTGCTCAGTTTGTACCAAACTTTGAAAAGGTCATGATTCTCCCATAAACATCCCCATTGCCAAGAACCCAAAGAGCCACACTTAATCAACTTGGTCACATTTAGGAAATCTCCTTTAATAAATAAGTTGCATAAATTCATAATCCTGCCTTTAAAAAGGGGCAAGTATATCAGCTTCAGAGGCTCCATCACTAGTTTCTGCTTAGGAAAAGAATGGTAAAGGCCTGTTTAGTTGTGGAAAACAGTTATCATTTTTCCATTTTTAGTTTTCCAAAGAATTATAAAAATGCTAACATATTTTTCCAAGGTTTATATTAAAGAGTTAAGAGGATAAAGGATTTGTTCAGCTGTGGGAAACAATTTTCATTTTTGATTACTAGATTTCCAAATAAATATAAATTCACACCTTGTTTTCAAATTTTCCAAAATTTATATAAGAAATCAAAATCTAGAACATAACAAAAAGATGTTTTCTAAATTTATTAATCTAAAAAAATAAAAAATAAAATAAAAAAAAAACGAACATAGCATTCTTGAAATTATTTGAGAAATTGGAAATGGAAAATAAAAATATTTTGCACTAATGAATAGTGCCATAAGATTTTGTTTTCATTTTTTTTTTTAACAAAATCTGCAAAACTTGTAAATTAAGTTGATTTTTTGTTATTTTTTGGAAAACTAAAAATGAATTGTTCAAGCCCTTAAATTTTCTGCAAGGAGCACTTGTCCAAATAGAAGTTAACCTTACCTTCTGGAAAACACTAATACAGTCACTGGCTAATGATAGAAGACAATATGCTGTCCGACATAATAATTACTAAAGTATGCCACAAAACTCTATTCATGAATTTGTGCTCTTAGCCTGGAATATGACATAAAAGCAATCATAAAAACAATTTTTTTCCCCTTAGCACTCAAAAAATAGGGGTGTTTTCTGGATACACTACTAAAATGGTTTTGGAAACATGACTAATCAAAAGTATTTTTTAATGTATTTCTTCTATTCTGTGCTTCAAATACGGGAAAAAAAAAGGGTCTGGAAACTTAACCAACAGGCACTAAAGAACCTCCAACACAACCCGGCAGTATTACATGAATTTCTGTTGCTAATGAGTTCAAAAAATACATAATTGTATCTGAATTATTAGAAACACAAATACCATGCCAGATTTTCACAATTAAAGCAGGTATGTGAGGTAACAAAACAGAACATGAGTTGAAAATTTAACACAAAAGAGAGATGTTAAATGACCTCACACAATGTAAAGTCAATCATTTAAAGTGATTTGGCAACGAAGCTAGTTTTCAAGGTTGTCTCTGAAGATTATCCGCTAGAAAAATGAAAGAAATGAGTTTATTCGGAGCATCCTTCTCTGACTCAGACTCTTGACCCCTTCTCGCTTAGCCTCTTCATTGTTATAGCTCGTCTCTCCTTTCATTGTTTTGGACAAGGTAGGTAGGCTCAATGCAACCCTCAGTAGAAAAAAATTTAATCGAATGTCTAAGATTCCTAAGAATACAAAATAAATCAAGCAAAATGGATCTTCCGGAAGAATGTTAACAGAAAATAGGAGCATCAAGAAAGCATCATTATAGTGACATTTTCTGAAGCTCAGTGTGAATGTATAAGGTGGGGGAAAAGAAACAAAATTTGGCAAATCAAACCATATATTGGAAACAATATTACAATAGAAAACATTATAGTACATTGTCTAACACGTAGTATAATGCAAGGGAAAATAAATAAATATTTAGCAAAACGGACAATATATTGAACCACAATATCAACAATATTGTGATATGTACAAGCACTGCATGGGGTATGTGTGTGTGTGTGTGTGTGTGTGTTCGGAGGGGGGGGGGGTGTTGCTTGATTTGAACAGCCTACTTCTAAATCAGCTCAGGTCAAAAGTTGGTGCATTTGGTGACTGCTCTTAATTTTTATAAAATTAGTCTAGCTTATTCAGAAAGGGAGAGCTGGCGCAATGGTAGAGTTGTCACCATGTAACCTAGAATGGAGGTCAAAGATTCATGGTGTGGAAACAGCCTCATGTAAAAATGCAAGGTAAGGCTGCATACTATACCCATCGTGGTCCGCCCATTCCCAGGACCCTACATATGCCCATTGGTCTAGCTAAATCAAACATAGAAACATGTCTGACTCAATCAAAGTAAAAATTTAAAGGATTTTCTTCCATTTTTATCCTTTATGAAAAATAAGCATGACAAAAAGCCCAACACCCAAATGAAAACATTATCTCCCTCTAACAATCCACACTTCCACTGATGCCAGCACCTTTGATGAAAAGCCTTCCTTAAAGCCCTTGCTACCCATGGTAATACGGGAACAAATCTAACTCAGTCAAAGGAAAAAATCAAAGAATTTGTCTCAATTTTTATCCATTATTATTATTATATTATTATATTATATGAAAAATAAGAATGACAGAAAGCTCAACACCCAAATGAAAACATTATCAAACAATCCACACTTCCACTTATGGCAGCACCTTTGGTGAAGAGCCTTTCCTTAAAGCCCTTTCTACCCAAGTTGCCATAGGAGCCCGCTCACACCATTGGCTGCCTCGCTGCTGCTACTGCCCTTGCTGACCTCTGTCATGTCTTCTATATATTTTCACATCTTTATTAATTAATACACATGCATATGTGTCACGGGCCAACTATTTTCACACCGTTGTGAAGGTCCGTGCGGCGCTAGATAAAGCACTCTTGCTTAACTAGCCAGCTTATCGTTTACCAACATTCATCCATGAAATACTTTCATTAACATTCATTCAAATAGGCAGCGGAAAGAGTAATCAATTCATGAAAGTCGTGGCAAGCAAGCAGTTGACATTGAAGCAAACGTAATTCATTAACATCACCTCCGTTGACATTGTGTGCTTAGCGAGGGAGGTAAGTAGGCTAAACACGTTGACAAAAGCTGGTGAGTTTTACAATGACTGATGAACACTCACCCTATCCTAAAGAGCTTTCTATGTCATTCTCACTCTAGCACTAGGAAACATCAAAGTGACCGAGGAGTCATACTACCTTATTTGGCATACAATGAAATAAATACTGGAAAATAACCCTACACTAGTATTTACATGATGGAAACTCATCCCAAACATACGAGACAAGCGGTCACAGGCAAGCATAATGCCCTGAACAAGCTTAGCTCGTGACAATATGCTTCGCTGTCTCCTGCATACACACCCCACTTTGTTTTTTTCCTCTGGAAAACATGTCTCCTCCTTTAATTTATCTTTTGTGCAAATTTGATTTGGCTTAATGGTTGAAATTAAAACAATTTGTTTTATTTTTATCTAACAATAAATTATATCGTTTTTATTTGTAATTATCAAATGAATGTCAAACAAAAATATTATTTATATTCAATCAAAAATTTGATTTATTACCTCTCACTTCTAACAAACAATTTTGCTCTAGACATTTAGTAGGGTTAAGAAAAAAAACAAAGAAACAAAACACATTCAGCTATTAGATACCAAAGAATTAAAATAATTTTAAAATATCTTCTGTTTGCTTTAAAAAAATTCAATAAAATAATATTCAGATTCAATGACTTGTCAGTTAAAATTCAGAATCGGTTCACAGAATAAGATTTGAATTCATTGTTCAAGGCTTGACACTTAATTTTACCAACTGCCCCGAGTGTGTGTGTGTGTGTGTGTGTGTGATTGTTTTCCTTTCTTTTTTGTTGCACAAAACTATCAATTAGCACTCATAATTTCAGATTAAACAATTTTATAATTGGCACTAGAATAAAATAACATAAAGCGTAGATATACTTAATTGCATAACAGAATTATCCAAGTGTCGAGAATACTTACCCTGCTCTTTAGGGGATCCAAAATAAATTAAAAGAAATACAACTCAAATTAGTAATTCCAGAGCCACTTTCAGGATACATTACAATAAAGCAATGAGCCAGATTCTACTGAAATGTGTAGTTACTATGTTAGCAAGCTCACGTTGAGAATTAATGCTTGAATAATGTCCATTGCTAAATAAGAAATTTAATTTCACAGCTTAAT